>NC_088419.1:73802717-74106467 GCF_034236695.1 Oncorhynchus nerka
TCATTTCAACGGGTCAAAGGCACTCAGAATGGCTGGTTTATAAATTCCATCTCTGTGGTCCAGTTCCAGTTCCAGAGCTCTGTTAAAGAAAATAACAAACAAGAGAGTTATTTCTTTGGTTCTGGAATTGGTTAATGACTGATATAATCTTGCTCCTCAAAACTACTACTTTGCCCTCTGAGCCTCACCACCCTAATAGGCATGCAACTATAACATCAAGATCTGTTGAGACAAATGTAATCATTATTTATACAAATCCCTGTGAACTCTGTACAAAAGTCGTTCACGTTTGCAGAAAGGGAGTTATTTTAGGATCACCATTGTGGTGGCACATTCTACTAATATATTAATAGAAATGGCTATATGAATGGATCTGCCTCCATATGTTGGTCTTGTAGTTTCATATGTTGGTGTGTAAGCTAAATGTAAATGGGCTTCCCAAGCCATGTGTTATGAAGTAAAACTCATAATGTGATATTATCTGTCCCTCCAAAAAATGTATCAATTTTTTTTTTTTTTTCGGACATAAAAGACTGTAAAAACATCAGCAAATCAGCTGCAAGTGATTTTAATTTTGGTAATCTGTTCCAAAGTATTTGCATAATAGAGAGATATATGTGATCGTATACAAACGAAAGACAAGTTTGAAATAATGTAGTGTTAGTCAAATGTTATGTCTGTTTGGTCTTCTTGCGGTCAATTTGCAGTCTGCAAATGATTTGTAATTATGTTCCGGCCCCGTGACCATCCGCTCAAGAATAAATGGGCCCATGGCTGAAGCTAGTTGATGATCCCTGTCTTACAGCAATGCCTAAAAAGAAAATTGATTTTGATAACTTTGTAACAAAAATCTGTTACAATGCTTCTAAAAATGTCTCCTTTCCTTATAAATAACTCATATTATTAAACAATTATAAACAGCTAATTAACTGTCAATTCACAATGTATTTGCAGGGTTACAGCTTACAAATGGGCTATTATTAGCCTATTGCATATTGAGGTATTATATCCATGCTTTCTGCTGCCTGAAGGCCTAGCAATAAAACCAATAGAATAACTCCCTCGTGACTTTGAACTATGAACTATGAACTGATGACACACATACGTGTGTCATCAGCCGTAACAAGGAGAGTTGTCCATTATCTCATTATTTCACATATGCTCTCAATTTGTCACAAGGCATTTTTAACGGGCAATATGTTGAGAGAATAACCTGTCTTAACTATATGCGTTTATCTTATAAGTTAACCTATCTATTCCGTTTCGAAAAACAAATTTGACTGTGAGACTAAGAAACAGACAGACATTACAATCCTCTCAGCCAATGTAAAGAAGAGAAGAGAGAAAAGAAAACAGATTCTAAATATTGATTCTGTCCCATGTAGTTTTATAATTTATTATTATTATGAAGAAACGGATGGTTGTCAGGGGAGATTGAACACAGTGGAGGATTCTGGGAGGATTGATACTCTGCATGAAGAAGAGTTTGCTTTGGAACTGTGAGAAACCAATACATTTTAGGGAGCAAAGGTTTGCTTTGATTTGAAAACTATACTTTATTCTTCTGATGACCATTAAGACAGGAGACAATACTGGTTAAATGGATATGATAAATAAAAACTTTTGAAAACTTTGATTCTGTATCTAATAAAGATGCATTTGGTAAACGTTTTGCTGTTGAGTAATAGAAGAGGACATAAACAGCAAAGCAAACTAAGAGATATTGTGAGAAATTTGTTTGCAGTTGTTTGTAATTACAAACCATCTTGGCTCTTGAAACTGGAACTAGAAAGAAAAGGGATTATAGGCCTAAACAGTTTATCTGAATAGCATAATGAACACACTATGGTTGTTCCCAGTCCCAACCAGCTTTCATATCTGTGTGCAGTGCAGTCTTAAATAAAATAAACCATGGTTAGAATAGAATACAATAGATTAGAATAGAACATAATTGAATACAATACAAAACAATACAATACTATACACAAGTTCTAGACTACCATCACATCAAATTATTGTTGCAATATCCAATGGTTAAGTGGCCGTGCAGAAGAATCAGCTACAAAACAAAATATGTAAATTGACCATTGGTTTGTTCCTAGCCCCTTAGTGTATAGCTAACACACGTAGCTGGAGTACTGGATTATAGCATCAACAACTATAACTACGTAAGAAATACACAGATGGATTGTGGTGGTGCAGCTGTGGAAAACATTAGTGGATCAAACCAGGCGCTCGCTAATCCCAAATGGCACCCTATCCCTATATAGTGCATTACTTTTCACCATGGTTTGGTCAAAAGTAGTGCACTATATAGGGGAAAGGGTGCTTTTAGCACCACTACCCACTGCCTGCCTGTTGTAGAGCTGTGGCCGTCAGAGTCATATATCCCTGTCTGATTTATCCCCTGTGCTTAGGTGTTGGTGGGCCAGAAAATCAATTTCCTTCATTATTGAAAATTAAGCACAAATGGAGTACATCTGTTTGCGTATTATTAAATTGAACAACTTCTAGTATTGTGACGTTGACTCTGTGAGCGGCAACATCTGCAGGAACAGTTCTCAGGGGTGAAGAAATATGCTCAGCATTTTCATGGACCTAAATTCTTTAATCCTATTTATGTGACATTTCCATGGCTGGGGAAGTTTTTCATTTATTTCTCAGGGAAAAAAATTGAATTCAAAGCAGGACGTTTTGCAGGACAAGTTAACCCGTTGCTAAATGCAATTGTCGACTATCACAGTTTAAGGGCAGAGTATTGAGAGGCGTGTTGCACTATAGTAACCATACAGCTGTGCTACTCCAAAGGATACCCCCAGAAACTACACAGAAAACTTTTTTTTTAAAGAGCACATCCAAAACATTAACATAAACAAGAAAGAAACTTTAAATTAATTGTTTAGGGTCGTGAACCCCAAGTGTTTTTACTATATTGACCATATAGGGTGAGAAATCTCTCTTGGGCAGCCAACCATGGCTGGGTCAATAGGCTGAGGGGCTGGGGGAGAACAATTTACAAGCAAGCAGGATGACTTCTAAAAAAAATATTCACAGAATCTCTAAGAAGACATTAGCATTAGTGTGTCAGCTCAGCTCTTCTGGCAGTGGCAGGTTCCACAGCTGGTATTCATAATGTTTCTCAGAATAGCAGTGCTGATCTAGGATCAGATCCCCTGCTCCATTCATTGTAATATAAAAGGCAAAAAATGGATCCTAGGTCAGCACTCCTACTCTGGGACATTTATGAATAAGGACAATGGGAGCAGATGTCCCTCCTAGCATGAGAGGTGCTCTATATATCTCCACACAGAGAGGCTCTTTACTGTGTAAACTGGTCCCCATAGGGGACTGTTTATGTAACTCTAGCATTGCACGTCTGTCTGGGTGACATTATGAATCTAGTACAAGTAGAATGTGCAACCCGGAATCCTTGGGATGTCCCTCCCCATTGAAGTTGATATTTAAAATGGTTAAAGTAAGGGTTAAGGTTAGGGTTAGGTAAGAGTTATAGTTATGGTTAAGGTTAGGGTAAGGGTTAAGGTTAGGGTTAGGGCTTAGGGTAGGGAAGTCCCAACGAACCCGGATAGCACTGCCCGAAGTAGAACTGGAGAGGTAGAAGCGCTGGACTGTCCGACAGTATAAACCTGATACATGGTGGATTCCTCTTAACGTCTCTTAGCCAAAATATTTAACCATCGGAGATTAGCTTAACAGAGCAGAGAGAACCACAGCTAGCTCCCTTCAAAATAGTCCTGCTATAGATTTGCATTACGAAGAAAGGAATAATGAATGAGTGGAGTCTGATTGGATACTAAGTGGAATGGAATAATCTCAACAGTAGACATATACAAAGGAACAAAATTATTGGCACCCTTGATAAAGATGAGTAAAAATGATGGTAAAATAAATAATACAAATACAAAGCTATATTATACGCTCAAAAATATTTTGTTTAACGAGTCATATATATTTTTTAAAGATAGGTGTCAAAATTAATGGCACCACTGTTTTCAATACTTTGTGCATCCTCCCTTTGCGAGGACAATGGCACTTAGCCATTTCTATAATGTTTTACCTTAACAAGGGCCCCAGGACCAGTTAACTCAAAACAGCCATATAACATCAAAGATCCACCACCATATTTTACAGTAGGTATGAGGTTCTTTCTGCGTATGTGCCGTCAGAGATGGTCGCCGACAGAGAAGGTCGCCGACAGAGATGGTCGCCTCGCTTCGCGTTCTTAGGAAACTATGCAGTATTTTGTTTTTTTATGTACATTGTTACCCCAGGAAAACTTAAGTCTTATTACATGCACCCTGGAAGAACTATTGGATATAAGAGCAGCGTCAAATTACCAACATTATGACCAGGAATACGACTTTCCCGAAGCGGATCTTCACTTCGGACCACCACCCAGGACAGTGGATTTAATCCCAGCAGCTGACCTAAAACAACAGCGACGCAGAAGGGGCATACAGACGGGTCTCCTGGTCAGGCTTCGTAAACAGGCACATCACTCACTGCTCCCGAGCATTCTACTCGCCAATGTCCAGTCTCTTGACCACAAGGTAGACAAAATTCGAGCAAGGGTTGCCTTCCAGAGAGACATCAGAGATTGTAACATTCTCTGTTTCACAGAAACATGGCTCTCTTGGGATATGTTGTCAGAATCGGTTCAGCCACCGGGCTTCTCTATGCATCGCCCGACAGAGATAAACACCTCTCTGGGAAGAGGAAGGGCGGGGGTGTATGCTTTATGATTAACTACTCAGAAGCTCAAACAGGATGTAGCAGTGACGAGAACCATTCAACGCTGGTCTGACCAATCGGAAGCCACGCTCCAAGATTGTTTTGATCACGCGGACTGGAATATGTTCCGGTCAGCCTCAGAGAACGACATTTATTTATACACTGACTCAGTGAGTGTGTTTATAAATAAGTGCATTGGAGACGTCGTACCCACTGTGACTATTAAAACCTACCCTAACCAGAAACCGTGGATGGATGGCTGCATTCGCAAAAAACTGAAAGCGCGATCCACCACATTTAACCTCAGAAAGAGGACTGGTGATATGGCTGAATATAAACAGTGTAGTTATTCCCTCCACTGAGCAATCAAACAAGCGAAATGCCGGTACAGGGACAAGGTGGGCTCAGACACTAGACGTATGTGGCAGGGTCTACAGGAAGTTATTATTTTTATTTATTTATTTCACCTTTATCTAACCAGATAGGCTAGTTGAGAACAAGTTCCCATTTGCAACTGCGACCTGGCCAAGATAAAGCAAAGCAGTTCGACACATACAAAAACACAGAGTTACACATGGAATAAACAAACACACAATCAATAATACAGTAGAAAAAGTCTATATACAGCATCTGCAAATGAGGTAATATAAGGGAGGTAAGGCAATAAATATGGTGGCGAAGTAATTACAATATAGCAATTAAACTATAACCGGACCGTGGATCGTTGCCGGAGGCTCCAGACCGTGGATCATCACTGGAGGCCCCGGGCCATGGATCATCACTGGAGGCTCCGGGCCATGGATCATCACTGGAGGCTTCTGGCCATGGATCATCACTGGAGGCTTTGGGCCATGGATCATCACTGGAGGCTTTGTGCCATGGATCATCACTGGAGGCTTTGTGCGTGGAGCTGGCACAGGACGTATCAGGCTGGAGACACGCACTGGAGGCCAGGTGCATGGAGCTGGCACAGGATATACTGGACCATGGTGGCGCACTGGAGGTCTGGAGGCACAACCATCCTGGACAAAGGACCACCTTCGCACGGCAAGTGCAGGGAGCACAGGATGCACTGTGCTGCTAGTAGTGCCGGTGCAGGATATACTGGGCCGAGGAGGCACGCTGGAGGTCTGGAGCGTAGAGCTGGCAGGCGCGCTGAGCAGGCACCACCCGTCCCGTCCTTTTTTATACCTTTCACTGTAAGCTATTCTATACCTTCTATACTGACCAAAAAGGTCAAGAAGTCTAGGACATGAAATGAAATATTAAAGTTGACAAGGTACTTAGGTAAGATATCTTACTACACTACGTGCCTCCACTGAAAATCCACTAGAATAGAACATAAATTCTATCTGGCTTATTGGCCTGCTCACAGTTCAACAGGAGTGCCAATAGAGACAGGCAGACTGAGAGAGAGAGGAAGAGAGAGAGAGACAGACAGAGAGAGCGAGCGAGCGAGAGAGACAGCGAGAGAGAGAGACAGAAACAGAGAGAAAGAGAGACAGACATACAGACACATGTCTGAGAGACAAACCATTGTCAGGTCTGACCTAACCATAACTGTGACAGAGACGAGAGGAAGAGTCTGGTTTTGAGATTGAGAAGAGAAGTAGACCCGTGAGGGAAGCCTTACGGTAACGTGTCTGTGGAATTCAACCGTTTAGTCAACAAGAGACACTTAATCACCCATCTCATTCACAATGTAAATACAACTGCTGCCTTACAGCTGCCTCGCGCCCCCAGTCCGCCTGACTGCCAAACTACCATCTGCAAAAAACACCTCTACTCTGAATTAGCTAAACGTTGTATTTTTTCATCCTTAATTTTGTAGACATAAGCATATAAATCATGTTAGAATATCAACGCTAGGCAAATGGCAGTTCGTTTTAGGGCTATACTAATAACAACCACCTGAATCACCTGACCTATGTGATGACTTCATCCATACGAGATGAGACAGGATGTTGAAAGGTGCCAGAGAGGATGGTGAGTTACTGCCACCAACAACAAGGGTGGTGAAATTACATTCAGAATTCGAAGCACAGACAAAAGAGGTTGGTTATCAGCATCTTTGGCGCTAGCTAGCTGATAAGTTAGTAGTACTAGCTAGCTAGCCAGTGTAGCCAATTTATCAAGGTGATAGCTAAAGCACAAGCAACAGGTTGTAGTGATTTTTGGCATAAAAATTATATCCCAAAATTATCAAAACCAAATTCATCCTGAACACATAGCGAGCTAGATCTCCCACTTCATATATGCAGTCATTGCTCTTCCAACTTCGACCACTATGATCAGTAGCGGTGCGCGCGTAAGATCACTGGGGAAGCCAAGCCAGAAAAAAAGGCATATTACAACCTATGTGTTGTGATAATTGTGTTGTTTGCTCTATAACCTGTTAGTTCATATGCCTTGCCACCATGATACTGTATATGGGGCATACAGCAATCTCAGCTCTGTAGACTTTGTTGAGAAGAGACAGAGTCAATAGATAATTTATTCTGGTATTGCCCCTATGTAGCTTGTTTCTGGTCACAGGTTCAGGAATGATTAAAAAATCACAACATGCACTTAAAATTAACCTTACAAATAGCAGTGTTGGGCGATCTGGAAAGCCATAGCCAATCAGCAAATAATATAATAATACTCATAGGAAAGGTTTTCATCTTTAGCTCACAATCTATGGATAATATATGATTAGAAAGATTCAACATTTTGGGATTAAAGAGTTTGTTTGGTAATGTATTGTTGTTATAAAAGGACCATGTATGTAAAAGGGATACAGTATGTAAAATGTGTACGTAAAATGTATAGGTAAAATGTATGTACATGTAGCAAAACAATCTATTAAAAAAAAGATATTTGTCCTTTCAAGAAGGGGGGTGGTGGAGGGTTTACAAAAATTAAAGTTAAAAAAAGTTTTTAAAAAATATATATATATATATTTTTTTAAATAATAATATAAATGCTTGCTCACAAGCCTAACTTTCTTTCATGGGCAACGATGTGCCAGGCCAGCTTGTTAACATCAGCCTACTAGATGTCTAGCTACATTTTGAACTTCCATCCTCTCAGGACAGGGGCACAATGTATGAATTTATGGTTGAATCAGAATCACCATTATGGGCTCCTGAGTGACGCAGTGGTCTAAGGCACTGCATCGCAGTGCTAGCTGTGCCAATAGAGATTCTGGGTTTGAGTCCAAACTCTGTCGCAGCCAGTCGCAACCGGGAGACCCATGGGGAGGCGCACAATTGGCCCAGCACTGTCTGGGTTGGGGAGGGTAACTACCAATTGGATACCATGAAAAAGGGGGTAAAACATTTTTTTGCTAGCTAGCTTGCCACAGAGAACAACCCAACGAGATTCAACATTTTTTTTATTTTTCTGTAAATTACGTTTTGCTCTCGATGTTATTCGTCTGAAGCCAAATCCAAACTGGCTTCCCTTGACACTTTGTTTTGGTGCGCCAGGACCATTTACAGTTGAGCTCACTCAGTTTAGCCCAACACTGCCAGGACCATTTACAGTTGAGCTCACTCAGTTTAGCCCAACACTGCCAGGACCATTCACAGTTGAGCTCACTCAGTTTAGCCCAACACTGCCAGGACCATTTACAGTTGAGCTCACTCAGTTTAGCCCAACACTGCCAGGACAATTCACAGTTGAGCTCACTCAGTTTAGCCCAACACTGCCAGGACCATTCACAGTTGAGCTCACTCAGTTTAGCCCAACACTGCCAGGACCATTCACAGTTGAGCTCACTCAGTTTAGCCCAACACTGCCAGGACCATTCACAGTTGAGCTCACTCAGTTTAGCCCAAAACTGATTGACTATTATTTTACACTTTTTTTATCAAGGGAAGTCAAATGCTCACTGGCTTCCGTTGCGTTCAATGCTATGGGCAGCAACAATATCATACTCTTTTTTGACCAGACAGCATCAGATAGATGGGCTACACATACAGAAGCAGAGCGGCGCTGTTTCGCTCGCTCAGATGCTTTCTCTAGTTAGATACATTGAGCCTCTTGTGAATTGAAGGAAAATGATGAAACCCAGAGAGATGAAGAGATAAATTATTTTATGTTTTTTTTCTTGGTAATTTTTTTGGGGTGGAAGCCTGGCTTCACTTGGCATCCATAAATACACGTCACTGACTACAATACTAACCCACTAATATAATGCCTTGGACCAGCCCTAGCGCGCCAATTGGTATGCGCATAGCACACTGATGCTCTCTCGTCTAGAGTTCAGGTTATGCATTCACATACCATCTGAGATGCACGAGCATGCGCTTTGTGATTCGCAGACTAGGCGGCATCAGCTCGCAAAATCTGCAACTGGATGCTTCTCCTTACAGAGGTGAGCCAACAACTGGACGTGTGCCAGTTTGAATCCCTGTTCTGACGGGAATAATCTGGAGAGAAGTGAGCTGGCAGCCGGAGGGTTGTTGGTATCAAAGCCTAGATGCCATTGCCTGATGTTGTGCTCTTGAGCAAGGCACTTAACCCCTCAAAACAACTGCTCCATGGGCGCCCATTTTGGCAGCCCCCTGCTCTAACCTTTCCAACATGTTAATGTATGTGTGTCTTTCAGGGGTTTGAATAAAGCAAAAGTCTAGCTTAGTGAGGTTTCATTTTCAAAATCAATATTAATATTGTGGAGGACAACGTGAAAAACTGACAACATCTTTTCATTAAAGGCCCACAGGCTCCCACTCTCCTACTGCTGCAGTCATTAAGCGAGGCTGTTCCCGTGATCAACAATGCCACCTCTTCTTCTCTAATCACAGAACAGCTCACGCGATTAAAGGTGGGTCAGAATAACACACACACTCACTTCTGTCCTCATGGCACATGCATGATGGTCTTAATGGGGAAAACATTTCTAAATGTACATTTTTGAAATTTAGCAGGCTCTTACCCAGAGGGTTTTAAAGGCACATCAGCAGATTTTTCACCTAGTCGGCACGGGTATTTGAACTAGAGATATTTTGGTTTCTGGCCCAACTCTCTTACTCACCTGGCTACATGCCGCCAATGTTTATCTTTGAACTATGCACAGCCCTGGGTCCCTCGGGAGCTAAGGCAAACACACAAAATATCTGACCGCACACCCCCTCCAACCTATCACAGCTCCAGACGTGAGATCTGGGATAGACCCTAGGTCTGACTGGATTCAGGTATTGATTAACTTGTAACCAAACTCAAATCATAACAAAAAATATTTGAAGCTCTTGTACTAAAGATGATAGAGGATTCCCATTCAGATTGGTGATCATCGTAGAGAAAAGAAGTAACACATTTTAGAGAAAGCACATCTGAAGGGTTTCAGTTGGATACACAATATCACAATCTCTTTCACACGTGTACACATGTCTACAAGTACATGAATACAGAGGATGAGTAATCGGCCACATAATGTGTGCATACATGTGGACATTCGATTTTCCAAGCAAACACAAACACTTTCTCCACCCCAGCGCAGGTTTGCCTTTTTTCCCCCATGGGATTTCCTTCAAAGCCTAGCAGACATAAGAGAGGACTGGCCACCCCTCATAGCCTGGTTCCTCTCTAGGTTTCTTCCTAGGTTTTGGCCTTTCTAGGGAGTTTTTCCTAGCCACCGTCCTTCTACACATGCATTGCTTGCTGTTTGGGGTTTTAGGCTGGGTTTCTGTACACCACTTTGATATATCAGCTGATGTAAGAAGGGCTATATAAATCGATTTGATTTGATTTGATTTGATAAGGGGTGTGTATTTCCATCACGGCATTTTTTATACCTTTCCCTGTAACTGCAGGTCAGGTCTGCCCCACTCACCTTTCAGTGGTGCCCTGGGCTACAGCAGAGTTTCACCACCCTCAGCACACCCTACACATCTGTTTTCTAGATAACAGCCTTCAGTGAATGACTGGGGCTTGCCATCGACCAATCAGAGCTGAGGTGTGTATTTGATGTGATTATTGGTTGAGAGGGTAGACATCTGGTTGTTTTTAAAGCCTGATAAGTAGTGCTGCTGTTTTTTTTATTATGTTGGTGTAATGAACACGATGGGAGACAGAGAGCTGGTTTCAAGCGCAAGGCACAGCAGGTGTTTATTGGTAAATGACCACAGGAGGAGGCAGGTAGCTGGGTCCAGGAGCAGGCAGAAGGTCATGCACAGGGGGTCCAAAAAGGCAACAGTACAGGCAGGGAAAAGGCTAGTAACGTCATCAGGGAGATCAAGCAATAAGTTGATAACAGGAAATCTGAAAGGCTAAAGTACAGGCAGGGAATAGGCAAAAGGTGTCGTTAGTGAGGCAGACAAAACTATCATACACAGGAGGATTAAATTACAGGAAAACAAAGCTCCGAATAGAAGTGTATCACAAAACAAACAATACCTCACAATGATGGGGTGCAAAGAACTGAACTAAATAGTGTGTGACAATGACACAGGTGTGTGAACAGGTGATCAGAATTCAGGTGATTGGGATCTGGAGAGTGAGCTGAGTTCAGGGGATCTAGGTGTTTGAGAGTGTGAGCTGGAAAGTGAGCTGCGTTCAGGGGATCTACGTGTTTGAGAGTGTGAGCTGGAAAGTGGGCTGGAAAGTGATCTGCATTCAGGGGATCTATGTGTTTTAGAGTGTGAGCTGGAAAGTGAGCTGCGTTCAGGAGATCTACGTGTTTGAGAGTGTGAGGTGGAAAGTGGGCTGGAAAGTGAGCTGCATTCAGGGGATCTACATATTTGAGAGTGTGCCCAGACGTTACAGTTGGGTTGCAGTGGTGCAGAGTGGTGCTTCCTCTCTCTCTCCCTTTCTCCTCTCTCTCTGTCTCCTTCCTCAGCCTCTCTCTCGCTCTCTCAGCCAGTTCTGAGATAGAATCTTAATTCAGTGTGACCTTCCATGTTTCCCTCCTTCCCTGCCACCCTCCTTCCCTGTTTTCCTCCTTCCCTCCTTCCCTGCTTACTTCCTTCGCTGCTTCACTCCTTTCCTGATTCCCTCCTTTCCTGTTTCCCTCCTACCCTGTTTCCCTCTTTCCCTCCATTCCTGTTTCCCTCCTTCCCATCCCAGTCCTGAACGTCCCACAACATCTGTACCCTGTCTCTGGAAGGCAGGCAGACCAGGCTGTCTCTGGAAGGCAGGCAGACCAGGCTGACTCTGCAGGCAGGCAGTTGCTGACAGCTGGTATTGGTGTATTTTACAGCCTTCTGGCATCCTCCACAAATATGGGTTTATTTTCCAACTGGGCTTTACTTTACAGTTCGGATGAAATTAGTCTGGATGAAATTAGTCCGTGGTTTAATTAAGACAGGTACTTAAAATCCACTCCAACACCAGAGCCTGAAAAATGAGCCTAGTACATTAATTTCAATGGCTCCAATTTTCAGTACAAGCACCTATAAAAGCACAATAAATCAAATGAATGTTCATATCAGTGGAATCAAATGTAGGCGTTGCATGTATCATTAATTTACTTTTACAGGAATGACTTTGCCAAGATATGATGATCTATACAAACATAATTACTGAAAAGTTGAGTATTTTCTGATGGACTTTGATGGTCTTTAAATGGTAATTGATAACTATGTGTTTACTGTAGTGTAATTACACTGTAATTTCTGTAATCATGATTGAAAAGAATTTTAGGTGACTCTCAGTTTGAAAGATAAGCTTTGCTTCAGTGCAAAACAGAGTTGACCGTCGGTACAAAATAAACAGTGGACATCACACTCTCTGTCTATAATCTCTCCCTGCTTCATAGTTCCAAGTAATGCAAACAAAAGACCCTCAAAAAGATGTGTTGTATGCATTGACATTTTCCATAATACTAACCAACTGTATATGTGTGCATAGCATACTGCATTGTGAAATCTTTGTCACTGTATGTTGAAAATTGGCATTCCCTCTGAGCATTGTTGTATTTGTGTTTGGTTTCAGTGTGCGGGAGAGTGGGGGTATTGGCCCTAACAGACCTCTTGGTTGAAGGACAATAATGTCATGTAATAGCCAAGACCGTCATTCATCTGTCATTGCCAGCATTCATTTAGGCGCCTGCAATCCTCCATTTGATAAGGAGATTTATAAACAGTTACTGAGACAAGAACAGTTGCCAAAATAGAGAGGCCGCAATGAGGAATGTATTTGTGTATAAAAACAATTCAGTGTAGTTTTGAGACACATTTCTGTGGTGTGTGTGTTTTGTTGAACTATCCTTGTGGGTACCAGAAGTCCTCACGAGGACAGTAAAACAAGGAAAAGTGGGGAACATCTTGTGTGTGTGTGTGTGTGTGTGTGTGTGTGTGTGTGTGTGTGTGTGTGTGTGTGTGTGTGTGTGTGTGTGTGTGTGTGTGTGTGTGTGTGTGTGTGTGTGTGTGTGTGTGTGTGTGTGTGTGTGTGTGTGTGTGTATCTGGTTTTGATTGAGCTTTTTATCATATTTTATTGGAATCGCTCCAGTGTTCCAACCTCTCCAAGTAAATATACACACATTACCCATGTGGCACAATCAAAACACTGTCTGCAAGTCAGCACATTGGGACTGTTTTATGGAAACTGGCAAGCGATATCAAATGTACCATAGTCATTTTTATTAATGTGTGAAGCGAGTGGGGGACAGCTGTGCTAGGAGGCTAAATATAGCTGTGTTAGGAGGTTAAATATAGATGGTCTACTACTATGTCAGGTGTGGTAGGAATGTAAGTCTGGGGCATACTCATCAGTGAGGTAAACCTCTGGGATGAAGTTATCTTGGTGTTTGACGTTCGTCTAAGGCTAGTATTCTTATCTAATGGTCACTAGCATGCAGAAATCACTGATCATTAGTTTGGAGTCTGTAAGAGGTGCTATGGTATACAGTACCTAAAGCCTACTAAGTACAAATGACTTTACACAAAAACAGCATTGAATTTACAGCTCTTGATCAGTATCTATCCCTCATAAGATCCCATCATAGCGTCATATTGAAAGTTCAATCTACACCCCCCCTCACCCATACACTCAACCTCCCACCTTACGCACACACACACACACAGAGGCGCCTCCTCTAACCACTCCAACAAGCCCCTGGGGATTGACCAATGGCTATGAAGCAGGATGTGGTTCCCTACTTTGTGAGGAGGTGTCCAAGACCACTCTACTTGGCCACATCCCCTAACCAGAAGATAAACAAACAAAGCCCAAAACATACTGTCTTGACCTACTTAGAGTAATGGGTAATGTCCCAAATGGCGCCCTAATCTCTATGTAGTGCACCACGGGGCTCTGTTCAAAAGTAGTGTACTCTATAGAGAACAAAATGCCAGTTTGGTCCACATTAAAATTGGCCTCCCAAATGTAGTCAATGCCAAAAATGCCGTTGGTCAAATTGAATCCAAGGTTTCGTTCCCATATCTGTGATTCTATGCTTCTACAGTAATCCTTTTTCTGGGTTGTTGATATGATTCAATACTTTCTGACATACAGAAAGTCTGTGTCCGCTTCCCAAATGGCACCCTATTCCCTACAGTGCATGGGCCCTATGGGTCCTGGTCAAAAGTAGTGCGACACAGTATATAGGGAATAGGGTGCCATTTAGAGAGCTTGGTCCTATCTGCATTTTTTCTAAACTGAGTTATTGACAGCCTTGTTCTATACTCGAAATACCCAAATTCATGTTGTTAAGTTCTGTTACAGGAAATAATCTCAGAAATCTGTCTGTTGAGGTGAATGAATGAAGGGTTGGAGAAGTGTGAAAAACAAATGAATCATCATTTAGAGAGGAGCCTGCTCAATGAGTGAGAAATCACTCTTGAACTGGTTCTGTGAGCCTTCATACACAGGTAACGGAAAAGAACGTGCTTAACTCTATCCTCTTGCGTAAAACAATGCTTGAAGCGAACAGTCAATCAAATAAAAATGGCAAAGGGCTGAGCACTCACTTCATTCAGTGGCAAATTCATTTTTGTTTCATTTTCTTTTCTTTTACAAGCAACATGTCTTCCTAGAAGCCTTTACACACAGTCTGAGGAAACGGAAGATGGCCAGGTAATCAGGTCAACAGAGGGACGTCATACAGTACAGGCAGGGCCACATAAAGTATGCAGTCCGGACTCTTTGCCTTCCAGTGGTCAGTGAGGTTTGAGAAGTGGGGCCTAGACTGGTCAGCTCAAACATGGTTTGGGATGACATCATCATCAGATCTCCTATCCAACTCGCCCTGGGCCCATCTCTCCCTCTTACTCTCTCCCTCTTTCTTTCTCTCTCTCTCTCTCTCTCTCTCTCCCTCCCTCTCTCTCTCTCTCTCTCTCTCTCTCTCTCTCTCTCTCTCTCTTACAGTCTGACATCATAGTACTTTACACATTCTCTCTCTCTCCTCACAGGCTAATCTGGGCCATCGTCCTGATGAGGGGTCCTTGGAGTCACTGTGCTCATGCATGACTCCAAGTACCCCTCATCAGGAGGATGGGCCAGATTAGCCTGTGAGGAGAAAGAGTGTGTGTGTGTGTGTGTGTGTGTGTGTGTGTGTGTGTGTGTGTGTGTGTGTGTGTGTGTGTGTGTGTGTGTGTGTGTGTGTGTGTGTGTGTGTGTGTGTGTGTGTGTGTGTGTGTGTGTGTGTGTGTGTGTGTGTGTGTGTGTGTGTGTGTGTGTGGACACATCTAGGTGGTCTACCCCCTTGTCCCCTGTGCCAGAAGGCCACATGGTCTGCATTGTGTAATGGCCTCACCCAAGAGGGGACTGATGACATCATCAACACACTGCCACACCTAACACATCGTTACTACAACTCATTGTTATAAGACTAAGCCCACAGGAATAGGGATATCTACACTATTCTGAGTGAGATAATGACTAAGTAGAGTACCATGATGTTGTTACTGCTGTTGTTACTTTGCAAATTTGACGCTTGATAGAGTGTATTCATCAGAGGAAGAGAAAAAAACAGGCCGAACAAGTTATGAACGATTATAAGATTTTATTAGGCACACAAATGTGCAGTCAAAATGCCATGCCTATTTACAGCATGATTTACAAAATGCTTTGCAAATCAAAACAACAATCTTATCAACAAATCGCTTTGAGACCAAGGGGATTTCGACTGGCATTTGAGAAAGGACTTCTTTGGTTGTGCATGATGAAACTACAGCCAACTGACCAATGGTAAGAAGAGGCCATCTACCTTGACTGTCCAATTGTGGAAGAGCTTCAAAGATTGTAGACCTGAACATATAGAGAAAAACATAGGGCCCTTTCAACCATCACAACATAGTAAATAGTAGAACACATCTGTCTCTCATTCTCTATCACACACACACACACACACACACACACACACACACACACACACACACACACACACACACACACAAACTGAGAAAAGGTTTAAAAAAAAGGTTCAAACAAATAATAAAGCAATTTAGGGATTTGTTTACTGGGCAAATGAACTGTTCTGCGCTGACATTATGTACTGTATGGAGTGGGGCCCCTCTTACAGGGTGGCTGAAACCAGCAAACCTCCCCTGATCTACTTTGCAAAATACTGTATACGTGTAAGATCTACTAACAGGGATTGAATTTGAGATCTAAACTTCCAAGTACAATATCTAATAGAATCCTAATTCATAGTGTAATTTGGGGTTTAACGGGTTCATGGGTAAATGTCCCACAGTAGATAAGAAAAGCCAGTGAACTACTGGAATGTTATAAATGCAAATTATGGTAACAGACAGACTAATCTGTAGTGTTGAAGAGCCGCTTTATAGAGCGATTGACAATTAAAGGCAACATTCCTGCGGTCGTGGAGACTGCATTCATAGGGAAAGGCTCCCTATGTTGGCTCAATCGGAAATTACCCTGACATTTTTAGGTGGATCTTCCCACCCGTTAATTTGCGGATATGGATTGAATCTTGCCTTAAAACTGCCATTCCACTAGAGCAGGTATTCCCAAACTGGGGTACGCGCAATGCCGTCGGGCGTACGGCAAATAAAAATGCGATTCACGTTTTTTTTTTTATATTACCAAAAAAACATATATACACTGTATATACAGTGGGGAGAACAAGTATTTGATACACTGGCGATTTTGCAGGTTTTCCTACTTACAAAGCATGTAGAGGTCTGTAATTTTTTTATCACAGGTACACTTCAACTGTGAGAGAAGGAATCTAAAACAAATATCCAAAAAATCACATTGTATGATTTTTAAGTAATTAATTTGCATTTTATTGCATGACATAAGTATTTGATCACCTACCAACCAGTAAGAATTCCAGCTCTCACAGACATGTTAGTTTTTCTTTAAGAAGCCTTCCTGTTCTCCACTCATTACCTGTATTAACTGCACCTGTTTGAACTTGTTACCTGTATAAAAGACATCTGTCCATACCCTCAATCAAACAGACTCCAACCTCTCCACAATGGCCAAGGCCAGAGAGCTGTGTAAGGACATCAGGGATAAAATTGTAGACCTGCACAAGGCTGGGATGGGCTACAGGACAGTAGGCAAGCAGCTTGGTGGAAAGGCAACAACTGTTGGCACAATTATTAGAAAATGGAGGAAGTTCAAGATGACGGTCAATCACCCTCGGTCTGAGGCTCCATGCAAGATCTCACCTCGTGGGGCATCAATGATCATGAGGAAGGTGAGGGATCAGGCCAGAACTACACGGCAGGACCTGGTAAATGACCTGAAGAGAGCTGGGACCACAGTCTCAAAGAAAACCATTAGTAACACATTATGACGTCATGGATTAAAATCCTGCAGCGCACGCAAGGTCCCCCTGTTCAAGCCAGCGCATGTCCAGGCCCATCTGAAGTTTGCCAATGACCATCTGGATGATCCAGAGGAGGAATGGGAGAAGGTCATGTGGTCTGATGAGACAAAAATATAGTTTTTTGGTCTAAACTCCACTCGCCATGTTTGGAGGAAGAAGAAGGATGAGTACAACCCCAAGAACACCATCCCAACCGTGAAGCATGGAGGTGGAAACATAATTCTTTGGGGATGCTTTTCTGCAAAGGGGACAGGATGACTGCACCGTATTGAGGGGAGGATGGATGGGGCCATGTATCGCGAGATCTTGGCCAACAACCTCCTTCCCTCAGTAAGAGCATTGAAGATGGCTCGTGGCTGGGTCTTCCAGCATGACAACGACCCGAAACACACAGCCAGGGCAACGAAGGAGTGGCTCCGTAAGAGCCAGTCTCCAGACCTGAACCCAATAGAAAATCTTTGGAGGGAGCTGAAAGTCCGTATTGCCCAGCGACAGCCCCGAAACCTGATGGATCTGGAGAAGGTCTGTATGGAGGAGTGGGCCAAAATCCCTGCTGCAGTGTGTGCAAACCTGGTCAAGAACTACAGGAAACGTATGATCTCCTTAATTGCAAACAAAGGTTTCTGTACCAAATATTAAGATCTGCTTTTCTGATGTATCAAATACTTATGTCATGCAATAAAATGCTAATTAATTACTTAAAAATCATACAATGTGATTTTCTGGATTTTTGTTTGCTTTGTAAGTAGGAAAACCTGCAAAATCGGCAGTGTATCAAATACCTGTTCTCTCCACTGTATATATATATTTATTTTTTTCTGCTTCAAATTTTCAAAAAGTACATTTACATTTTCCAACGGGGCTATACATTTGGGTGAGGTTTTTTTCTCGCCCGACTAGCCTCGTTTCACTGCCATAAATAAAATTAAACCATCTAGTGTTTATAACAACGTCATATACAGGTAGCCTAGTCAAATAATTAACATCCAATCACATTAACTGTTACTCTCTCGCAAGAACACCTTCACTTCTTGCGCAGACATTTAGAAGCTAAACATGACAATTTGAAAAATAAGCCACATGAATTTTTTGAGCGAGAATAAAGACAATTTTCGAGTAGTAAGACATGTATAAAAGCGACAGATACCATTAATAAGAATGTGCTAGAAGCGTCTATTATGGTGAGCTACCGAGTGGCTAGGACAGGCATGCCCCATACTATTCTGGAGGACGTCCTTCTTCCTGCTGCCATGTATATGGCTGGGACAATGCTGGGGGAAAAGGCCAAAAAAACTATAAAGACAATGCCTTCATCAAACAACCATGTTTCACGACGCATCAGTGACATGGCAGACATTTTGAAACCATTACTGCTTCGCATACAAGCCAGTGAATTATATGCATTACAGCTGGATGAGTCAACAGACATGGCGGGCCTGGCACAGCTCCTGGTATATGTCTGTTATATTTATGGGGGGTCAGTTAAGGAAGACATCCTCTTCTGTAAACCAGGACAACATGAGAGGATATTTTTAAAGTACAGGACAGCTTTGTGACATCAAATGGACTTTAGTGGTCAAGATGTGTTGTTATCTTTACTGATGGCGCAAAAGCCATGACAGGGAGACATAGTGGAGTGGTAACGTGCGTGCAAGCAGTTGCTTTCGACGCCACTTGGGTACACTGTAGCATCCACGAGATGCTCTTGCTGCCAATGGAATGCCTGACAGCCTGAAATACGTTTTAGACACTACAGTGAAAATGGTTAACTTTGTTAAAGCAAGGCCCCTGAACTCTCGTGTATTTTCTGCATTATTCAATGATATGGGCAGCGACCATGTAACGCTTTTACAACATAGAAACATATAGCTGTTTATCAAGGGGCAAAGTATTGACACGTTTTTTAAAATTGAGAGACGAGATAAAAGTTTTCTTTACAGACCATAATTTTCACTTGTCTGACCGCTTGCATGATGACTAGTTTCTCACACGATCTGGGTGATGTTTTTTCTCACCTGAATGATCTGAATCTAGGATTACAGGGACTCTCCTTAACTATATTCAATGTGCGGGACAAATTTGAGGCCATGGTAAGGACGAGCAATCCCGTATCCGGGGTCGTAATTATAGCCTCAAGCTCATTACCATAACGCCACATTAACTATTCATGAAAATTGCAAATGAAATGAAATAAATATATTGGCTCTCAAGCTTAGCCTTTTGTTAACAACACTGTCATCTCAGATTTTCAAAATATGCTTTTCAACCATAGCAAAACAAGCATTTGTGTAAGAGTATTGATAGCTAGCATAGCATTAATCCTAGCATTCAGTAGGCAACATTTTCACAAAAACAAGAAAAGCATTCAAATAAAATAATTTACCTTTGAAGAAGTTCGGATGTTTTCAATGAGGAGACTCTCAGTTAGATAGCAAATGTTCAGTTTTTCCCAAAAGATTATTTGTGTAGGAGAAATCGCTCCGTTTTGTTCATCACGTTTGGCTAAGAAAAAAAAACTGAAATTCAGTCATCAAAACGCAGAACTTTTTTTCCAAATTAACTCCATAATATCAACAGAAACATGGCAAACGTTGTTTAGAATCAATCCTCAAGGTGTTTTTCACATATCTATTCGATGATAAGTCATTCGTGGCAGTTTGGTTTCTCCTCTGAATCACATGGAAAAATACATGCAGCTGGAGATTACGCACCAATTTCGACGGAGGACACCAGGCGGACACCTGGTAAATGTAGTCTCTTACGGTCAATCTTCCAATGATATGCCTACAAATACGTCACAATGCTGCAGACACCTTGGGGAAACGACAGAAATGGTAGGCTCGTTCCTGGCGCATTCACAGCCATATAAGGAGACATTGGAACATAGCGCCTCAAAAATCTGGCTCACTTCCTGTTTGAAGTTTCATCTTGGTTTCGCCATTAGTTCTGTGGCACTCACAGACAATATCTTTGCAGTTTTGGAAACGTCAGAGTGTTTTCTTTCCAAAGCTGTCAATTATATGCATAGTCGAGCATCTTTTCGTGACAAAATATCTTGTTTAAAACGGGAACGTTTTTCATCCAAAAATGAAATACTGCCCCCAGAGGTTCAAGAGGTTAAGAAGTTGGAGCGCTTTTCTGTCTGCATTAACAAGGACAACACACAGGTCTTTCCATCATCGTGTGATTTTTTAAACTCAAGCTTATGGACAATGTCAAATGTGATATAGCAAAGCACCTGAGTGAGCTGGGTGCGCAACTATGCAGGTACTTTCCCGAAACGCACGACACAAACAACTTGATTTGTTATTCTTTTCATGCCCTGCCTCCAGTCCACTTACCGATATCTGTACAAGAGCCTCATCGTAATTGCAACAAGCGGTTCTGTGAAAATGGAATTTAATCAGAAGAAACCAGATTTCTGGATTGGGCTGTGCTCAGAGTTTCTTGCCTTGGCATATCGCGCTGTTAAGACACTGATAACCTTTGCAACCACGTACCTATGTGAGAGTGGATTCTCAGCCCTCCCTAGCATGACAACTAAATACAGGCACAGACTGTGTGTGGAAAATGATTTAAGACTGAGACTCTCCCCAATAAAACCCAACATTGCAGAGTTATGTACATCCTTTCAAGCACACCCTTCTCATTAACCTGTGGTGAGTTATTCACAATTTTTGATGAACAAATAAGGTTTTATATGTAAAATGGCTAAATAAAAAGCATACATATTGATTATTATTATATCATTATTTATGCCCTGGACCTATAAGAACTCTTTGTCACTTCCCACGAGCCGGGTTGTGACAAAAACTCACATTCATTCTTATGTTTAATAAATGTATCATACAGTGTGTGTGTGGCAGACTTACAATGATGGCAAAAAATAACATTTGAGAGTGCGCTGACCCTGGTGCTAGAGGGGGTACCTAACTGGAAGTTGAATGTTTGAACGGGTATAAAAAGTTTGGGAACCATTGCACTAGAGAAAGCAACCTTTCAGAGAAAACTCACGATATAGCTCAAACAAAAAAGGAAACATTTGTCTGGCACCATCACAGAACAAGACATGGAATAAGAACAGTGTTCAGAGAGTATGAATACAACTAAAACTGTAATATGACATCTGAAAATGTGAGAGGAACAGACAATACAGAAAAACCTTTCTTTTGATTCATGTAAAATACAATGAAGTACTATGTTGTACTACCATTCCATTGTGTTTATAACAATTCAGTCTTGCTTACTTACAGTGCTTTCGTATAGTATTCAGACCCCTTCCCCCTTTTCACATTTTGATATGTTACAGCCTTATTGTAAAATGGATTAAATAAAAACATTTCCCCATCAATCTACACACAATACCCCATATTGACAAAGCAAAACGTTTATTTTCTTGCAAATCAATAAAATAAAAAAAACAGAAATACCTTATCTACATAATTATTCAGACCCTTTGCTATGAAACTCGAAATTGAGCTCAGGTGCGTCCTGTTTACATTGATCATGGTTGAGATGTTTCTACAACTTGTCTACATCTTGATTGGAGTCCACCTGTGGTCCTGAGCGCCATGAGGTCGAAGGAATTGTCCGTAGAGCTCCAAGAGAGGATTGTGTCAAGGCAGAAATCTGGGTAAGGGTCCCAAAACATTTCTGCAGCATTGAAGGTCCCCAAGAAAACAGTGGCCTCCATCAATCTTAAATGGAAGAAGTTTGGAACCATCAAGGCCCTTCCTAGAGCTGGCCGACCAGCCAAACTGAGCAATCGGGGGAGAAGGGCCTTGGTCAGGGAGGTGACCAAGAACCCGATGGTCACTTTGACAGAGCACCAGAGTTTATCTGTGGAGATGGGAGAAACTTCAAGAAGGACAACCATCTCTGCAGCCCTCCACCAATCAGGACTTTAATGTAGAGTGGCCAGATGGAAGCCACTCCTCAGTAAAAGGCACATGGCAGCCCGCTGGGAGTTTGCCAAAAGGCACTAAAGGACTCAGACCATGAGAAACAAAATTCTATGGTCTGATGTAACCAAGATTGAACTATTTTAGCCTGAATGCCAAAGGTCACGTCTGGAGGAAACCTGGCACCATGGTGGTGGCATCATCATGCTGTGGGGATGTTTTTCAGCGGCAGGGACTGGGAGACTAGTCAGGATTGAGGGAAAGATGAATGGAGCAAAGTACAGAGAGATCCTTGATGAAAACCTGCTACAGAGCGCTCAGGACCTCGGACTGGGGCAACAGGACAATGACCCTAACCAAACAGCCAGACAATGCAGGAGTGGCTTTGGGACAAGTCTCTGTGGCCCAGCCAGAGCCCGGACTTGAACCCAATCGAAAATCTCTGGAGAGACCTGGAAATAGCTGTGCAGCAACGCTCCCCATTTTGAGAGGATCTGCAGAGAATAATGGGAAACTCCCAAAATACAGGTGTACCAAGCTTGTAGCATCATACCCAAGAAGATTCAAGGCTGTAATCACTGCCAAAGGTGCTTCAATAAAGTACTGAGTAAAGTGTCTGAATACTTATGTAAATGTGATATTTAAATTATTTATTTATAAATGTTTTTGCTTTGTCATTATGGGGTATTGTGGTGTGTAGATTGATGAGGGGGAAAAAATATTTAGTCCATTTTAGAATAAGTTTCTAAAATAACAAAATGTGGAAAAAGTCAAGAGGTCTGAATACTTTCCGAAGTCACTGTATGTTATCAATAATGTCACAATTGTATTTCTTTTTAAGATATGGGTATGCAATATATATATAATATATAATTGTCTCTATGTTTACATAGGAAAAATTCAATAAAAACGGTATCATTTTAAGGTAGTCAATTGAACCAACTTCAACACTAAGTGAGAGATTTTTCTTTAATTAAAACATCACATATGAAGAAAATTGCTAATATTTTTACATCATTTATAGAAACAGAAATACATAAAGTAATATATGCATAATTACAAACAAAATAGAAAGGACACAAAACAAAAAATTCACAGTACTCAAAGAGTCAACAATAGATTGGCTCTAGGTAAATACTTTAAAATATATATATTTTTTATACACAACTATATATTTATACTCTGTTTACCTCTGTGGAGACATATATACATGTTAACATACAACTAAGACTCAAAGCTTTGAGATAACATACCTTCTCTATCGGGATCTGCAGCAAGCAACACTTAAAATACATTATACATAAGTAGGGTCTAATGCCAATTTGCCTAGTGTATTGGGTTTTCTATTTCTCTTCCAAACATATTTTCCTTCCAAAAAACATCCCCTTTCTCCTATTAAAAAAACATGTACTTCTATTCAAACCCCCCAAACACAAAAAGTAAAGACACACCAAAGAACATTCATGGATTCTATGACGGTGAGACTCTTTTGGCTTTGCATTAGCTTTGCATGGCACATGATATTACAACTGAAGCAACACAATACAACTCAACACAGTTGTTTGTCCCTCACAATGAATGTACTCATTGCTAACATGCATTATATACATCTAAGTGCCCATATGTCTATATACACAGAGAGAAACAATAAATGTTTTACTTGAGATCACAAATAATCGTAGTAGAATGTTTGTCAGAACAAGTACACCATTAAGATTCCAGGATGGAGCCAGTATATGGCAATGTTTAAGGTCCAATGCAGCTGCTTTTGTCTCAATATCCAATCATTTCTGGGTAACAGTTAAGTACCTTACTGTGATTGTCTTAACGTAAAATGGCCAAAAAGAAACAAAAATAGCTTCTTAGCAAAGAGCAATTTCTCTAACAATAATTTTGACTGTCTGGAAGTGGTCTGAGTTGAGAGGGGAAAACTGAAAACGAGCTGTTATTGGCTGAGAGGTTTGGAACTCTTTCTTTTTGGTCTATTAACTCATTTACTGCCTGGTGATGTCACCAGGCAGGACAAAACTCCATCCCAACAAAACAGGCTGAAATTTCAGGTGGTCTTTTCAAACAGTTCTTACACTAAAAGGGCATTATCATAATTTTCATAATTTCACAGTATTGTTCCAAACTCATAGTGTGGAAATATATATAAAACACAGGACAATCATGTTTTTGACTGCACTGGGCCTTTAACTATTTCATTTTGATGCAAGACCTCTGGTGAGTAAGATTGGCGATATATTTATTACATATAGAAAATACATTTGAAACTTCATCATTTGGGTCAGATCTACTGATAATAAGCCATAATAAGCCAATGACTATTTTGGCTTATATTTTCATAACACAATCTCAACCTTATCAGGTTCACAAAAGATACACATTTTGGTATGAAATTGTGTACAATATTATTATGTACAATCAGAATACAAACAGCTGAAGCTCTAGTGGTGTCAGACCCAGATAGAAAGACACATTGTTTTGTGTTTTAAATGTAATGCCCAATTACTGTGCCCCAAGTTCACTTTTAACAATACTGTATATTTATGATCCAACACTGCAGCATGTAGCATTTTAGTTACCTCACAGTGGATACAAACATTATAATATATTTGGGAATACTGGCCAAACGTAGCCACTTAACAATGTCTTATTTAACAACATGATATTTAGAATGCTTCTAAAGCACCAACCTTGCACATTATATTTTGACTTTCGCCTTATAACATTTTAGATTATTTACAATATTCACAAAAATATACATAGCTTTACAATACTATTTGTATATAGTACAAGAGAACCCATAATGCCTAATGCCAAGCTGTGTAACACCAATCAAACGTGAGACTAATTATTACAAAAATATTACAAAGCATACATCACTCAATATCAACAAAAACACCATTGATACTTAATTAACAATTTTGTAACAACAGTACGTTTAGACGGATGAGTTGCCAAAGTCCTACTATAACCGATAGCATGCAAAACTAGCTGGCTTACAAACAGGGTTATCACCAAGTGATTGTTCACATTACTTTTGTCTTTCACATTTGTCTTGGCATCTAGCTATCTATCTATTTACACCTCTGCTTGTTATTAAGTCACTTCACATTCCAAGTGATTAATAGCACATGATGGGATGCTTTACTGTCTGGTTTTGCTCTCCGATTCAACTGGTTGATTTGACCATCTCCTATCTACTGTAAATAGCATGAGGATAGGAGGTAGCATCTCTATACTGAACAAAAATATAAATGCAACATGTAAAGTGAAGGTCCAATGTTTCATGAACTGAAATAAAAGATCCCAGAAATGTCCATGCGCACAAAAAGTTTATTTCTCAAAATTTTTTGCATATTGTTTACCTGTTAGTGAGCATTTCTCCTTTGCCAAGATAATCCATCCACCTGACAGGTGTGGTATATCAAGAAGCTGATTAAACAGCATGATCGTTACATAGGTGCACCTTGTGCTGGGGGCAATAAAAGGCCACTCTAAAATGGGCAGTTTTATCACACAACACAATGCCACAGATGTGTCAAGTTTTAAGGGAGCGTGCAATTGGCATGCTCACTGTATGAATGTCCACCAGAGCCGTTGCCAGATCATTTAATGTTCATTTCTCTACCATAAACCAGCTCGTTAGAGAATTTGGCAATAAGCCCAACCGGCCTCACAGCCGCAGACCACATGTAACCACGCCAACCCATGACCTCCACATCAGACTTCTTCACCTGCGGGATTGTCTGAGACCAGCCACTCGGACAGCTGATGAAACTGTGGATTTGCACAACCAAAGAATTTTGGCACAAACTGTCAGAAGCTGTCTGAGGTAAGCTCATTTGCGTGCTCATCATCCTCACCAGGGTCTTGACCTGACTGCACTTCGGCGTCGTAACTGACATCAGTGGGCAAATGCTCACCTTCAATGGCCACTGGCATGCTGGAGGCATGTGCTCTTCACGGATTATTCCCGGTTTCAATTGTACCGAGCAGATGGCAGACAGCATGTATGGCGTCGTGTGGGCAAGCGGTTTGCTGACGTCAACGCTGTGAACAGAGTGCTCCATGGTAGTGGTGAGGTTATGGTATGGGCAGGCATAAGTTACGGACAACAAACACAATTGCATTTTATCGATGGCAATTTGAATGCACAGAGATTGCGTGATGAGATTCTGAGGCCCACTGTCGTGCGATCTATCCGTCCCCATCACCTCATGTTGCAGCATGATGATGCACGGCCCCACGTCGCAAGGATCTGTACAAAAAATCCTGGAAGCTGAAAATGTCCCAGTTCTTCCATGACCTGCATATTCACCAGACATGTCACCCACTGAACATGTTTGGGATGCTCTGGATCAACTTGTACGACCGCGTGTTTCAGTTCCTGCCCATATCCAGCAACTTCGCACAGCACAGGAGTGGGACAACATTTCACAGGCCACAATCAACAGCCTGATAAACTCTATGCGAGGAGATGCGTCGCACTGCAAATGGTGGTCTCACCAGATACTGACTGGTTTTGTGATATATTTTTTAAGGTATCTGTTTTCCCAGTCATGTGAAATCCATAGACTACTACTGCCTAATGCATTTATTTCAATCGACTGATTTCCTTAAATGAACTGTAACTCAGTAAAATCTTTGAAATTGTTGCATGTTGCGTTCATATTTTTGTTCAGTGTACATATAATGTGGATAGGAAGTAACAGGCAGTTCTGTTGACAGTCATGTTGTTCATTTCACTAGTCCTGCTAACACTCACAGATGTTGTTTGCAGACAGGCAGCTTTACTGTCTCCCATTGCTATTGGTGTACACTAGCTTGTTTACAGCCTAAACTAGGCCATTTAAGGTCCAAAGAAAATTATCTGATGTGGTTGCCGAAAAAAATCTGCATTTATATAAAAATAAATAAAAAGGCTGGTATTTCACTAACAGTTATTTTTTGCCCGTAGATAGAGTTCTAGTGCTCTATAGATGTGAGGCCTTGTTGCCGTTCTGGGTATTAGAGGGTCGTTCTACGAAATGAGTGCCATTTGTGTCCCTTTGATATTTTAAGTAGAAATTGTACACCAATATAGAATTTTAAAAGCCTGTTATATTTAATGCACTGCCCTTTAATATAGACCACATGCAGAATTCAATAAATCAGCTTTTTAGTTTGAATAAAACAACTAAAATAAATAAAGATTAGCATTTTGACATGTCCCTCCGTCAACTCTGTGTCACTTCTAGGAAGATTTTAACCCACTTAACCCCAACATTTCTCTAAGTTTTCACCATCATTGTAAAGCCCTAGTTATTTTATTGCTTTGATAAACACATTTCTATAGATTATTATATATTTCAGGTGATTAAGGATTCATATACAGTACCAGTCAAAAGTTTGGACACACCTACTCATTCAATGGTTTTTCTTTATTTTTACTAATTTCTACATTGTAGAAAAATAGTGAAGACATCAAAACTCAGAAATAACACATATGGAATCATGTTGTAACCAAAAAAGTGTTAAACACTTTGGTCCAACTCATCCCAAACCATCTCAATTGGGTTGAGGTCGTATGATTGTGGAGGCCAGGTCATCTCATGCAGCACTCCATCAATCTCTTTCTTGGTCAATTAGCCCTCACACAGCCTGGAGGTGTGTTGGGTCAGTGTCCTGTTGAAAAACAAATGATAGTCCCACTAAGCGCAAACCAGATGGAATGGAGTATCGCTGCAGAATGCTGTGGTAGTCATGCTGGTTAAGTGTGCCTTCAATTCTAAATAAATCACTGACAGTGTCACCAGTAAAGCACCCTCACACCATCACACCTCCTCCTCCATGCTTCACGGTGGGAACTACACAAGTGGAGATCATCCGTTCACCTACTCTGCGTCTCACAAAGACACAGCGATTGGGACCAAAAATTTAAAAAATGGGACTCATCCCAATTTCCACCAGTCCATTGCTTGAGTTTCTTGGCCCAAGAAAGTATCTTATTATTATTGGTATCCTTTAGTAGTGGTTTCTTTGTAGCAATTTGACCATGAATGCCTAATTCACTCAGTCTCCTCTGAACAGTTGATGTTGAGATGTGTCTGTTACTTGATCTCTGTGAAGCATTTATTTGGGCTGAAATTTCTGAGGCTGGTAACTCTAATGAACTAATCCTCTGCAGCAGAGGTAACTCTGGGTCTTCCTTTCCTGTGGTGGTCCTCGTGAGAGCCAGTTTCATCATAGCGCTTGATGGTTTTTGCAACTGCGATTGAAGGAACTTTCAAAGTTCTTGAGATTTTCTGCATTGACTGACCTTTATGTCTTAAAGTAATGATAGACTGCTGTTTCTCTTTGCTTTTCTGAACTGTTCTTGCCATAATATGGACTTGGTCTTTTACCAAATAGGGCTATCTTCTGTACCTTGTCACAACACATCTGATTGGCTCAAACACATTAAGAAGGAAAGAAATTCCACAAATGAACTTTTAACAAGGCACACCTGTTAATTGAAGCTGGTTGAGAGAATGCCAAAAACTGCAAAACCGCCATCAAGGTAAAGAGTGGCTACTTTGAAGAATCTCAAATATAAAATACATTTTTATTTGTTTAACACTTTTTTGATTACTGCATGATTCCATGAGTGTTATTTCATAGTTTTGATGTATTCACTAATATTCTACAATGTAGAAAATAGTAAAAAAATAAAGAAAAACCCTTGAATGAGTAGGTGTGTCCAAACTTTTGACTGGTACAGTACGTCTGTCCCTCATTTTATGGTCAACCCTGTTACGTGAACTCAACTCTCGTAGTAATGGGGTAAAACTATTCCTTTTAAAATATTTTTTTCAAAAGAAACATTGAACATCCAATAAGTAAAATAAGTGAAAAGCAGGTGAGCTGGTTCTACTCTTTTAGGATATTTTTGGTGTTTTGTGGTGGAAAACTAAGCGGGTCGAGCATAACACTTCAATCGTGTTACCGATAGATAGAGAGTCTAGAAATGTTTTGACAATTTAAATATTTTGCATTCAATTGTCACTCCCTGTTGCACACAACAAACTTCCATTCCCCCTGTCAAGGAAGGGAATTTTTGCCTGATTAAGATGAAATTGTCAACCCTGGTACGTCAAATCCTGTTACTTTATTTGGCATTTACTATAGTAATTTTTTTAATTTAACCTCTTGAGATTAGAAAATGTATGTTTTATGATGTTGAACATGTGCTCTTTATGACAGAATGTTAAAATTAGGTGAAATCAACTATTTTTGGACCAGGTTACACTTCTCAAAAGGCACTGAATTGGTGGAACAACCCTAGTACTGTTTCGCTCTCAGACCAATCCTTGTAGTACAGCAGTTCTGTCACACAGCCTTAATGACTTGTGTTGAAATAAATTGAATTAACCAGGGACATTAACGGGTCGTATTGTCTTTTAGTAAATCCTTTTTTTTTATCCTTTTTTAAAATCCTTTTATTCTTATTTTCTTCTTTAGTAAATCATCCTTCTTCTTTGTTTTCACAAAGCAACCCAAAATAATTCCTTTCATCCAGAGGGGAAACAAGTGTCAACAAACCCAGTTCCCTGTGACCCGTGTAGCCCTTCCTGTAGCCCTGCAGGGGGGTAGGGTGCTCCCCGTCGGGCTCCAGTCCAATGGCCTTTGCCTGGCCTCTGGGCTATGCTGTACTGCTGCTTGAACAGGGCGTGCTTTGTGTGCTGCCAATACTGTGGGCCGCACTGCTGTTCTCTGAGGGTGGGGGTTGGGGCTTCAGGGGCTGCTGTTGCCCAGCTGTATCACCTGGATAGGGAGGTGAGGGGGAGAGGGAGGGAAGTGAGAGAGAAGGAGAGGGGTGGGGGAGAAAGGGGGAGGGAGAGAGAAAGACAGACAGAGAGAGGGGGAGAGACATGCAGGAGGGGGCGAGAAGAAAAAATACAGAAGTGAGTGAGGGAGGGGGAGAGAGCGAGGGAGGGGAGAGAATGAAAAAGACAGAGAGATAAGGTTTGATGAAATACAACACAATAATATGATTTTAGATACGCTTTTGCACCACTGCCTTGGCCTTATTATCTAGAGGCCAATGGCTCAACTGGTAACAGACTGATGTATGAATTAAAATCGTCAGTTCTCCAAGTGCTGCTGCTTGTCCCATGTGGTGACCACCACTTCACTGCCATTTGTTAAGTGAATGTGACAGTCGCTTAACACACAAGGACTCAACTCCTTTGAGTCAGCCAATCAAAACACCTGATCAAGCACAGTGTCTCAAATGGAAAGACCTGAACTGAGGTTTCTCAATCCAACTCTTCACTTTCTGTTATCTGCAAGCAATTCGCATAGCTTTAAAGGCAGAGGCCTTTTGCTTGGACCTCAAACCACTGACTTGTTTATTGTTCTGTGTTTAAATGAGCATTCCATTTTGTAGATTCCTGGGCTCCAGAGCTGGAGACAGAAAGTTAGGAGGCAAATAAAAATGCTTCAATTTGTTTGGAAAGCTTGTCTGACAGAGAACTGAAGGCATCTGAAAAAATCCCTGTGTTTGTTTTACATATCTGGCACACTGTGCTTCTGGTATCAAAATGCACTCCATATGTTGTTTGTTGGCAATCTGAGCTCCTGCATAGCTGAGTGAGGACCATAGAGGAATATACGTAGAGAGAGACTGGAAAAATGGGGTCTGTGATTGTGTCCCAAATGGCACCATATTTCCTTTATACTGCACTACTTTTGACCAGAGCCCTACAGGCTTTGGTGAAAAGCCGTACACTATATAGGGAATACGGTGCCATTTGGGACGCATATGATGCCTACCATATTGATCTCTGTTGGTTTCTGGAGTGGTTCTGTGTTTGTGTATTAGTGTCATTTACTTTTGTGTGTGTGTTGCGCAGCTCTGGGCCCACACCCCTTCTGGTTCCCTCTTTCAGGCCCCTCGTCTCTCTCTCTGCTCTAATGTTTGCCAGAGCAGCACTGTCAAAGAGCTCAAGCTAAACACAGTCCATATACTCACAGAACACTGCATGGGTTGTCAAACACAAAAGGCCCCAGCTCACTTTAACTCTCCTTTGTGTCCATTCTCTATCTCTAAAAAAAACTTCAATAACAAAGTCAGTTTACCTCCTGGTAGGAATCTAAGGGGCAAAATTCTAAATTGAATTTAGTCATGCATTGAAATCTATGGGAGACCAAGTGAAATTTTGACGTAAATAGAAGTTAGAATTCGCCCCTAAAAGCATACTTGGCTTTCCACCATACTGTCAGCAAGTTTGACCAAACAAATCTATAAATCTCATGATAGATCTGGAAAACTGGCCAGATAGGTACTGTAGGTCAGGCCTGACGGCCAGATAGGTGCTGTAGGTCAGGCCTGCAGGCCAGATAGGTACTGTAGGCCAGGCCTGCCAGATAGCTAGGTCTGGCCGGCCAGACACAAATGGGCTATATAATTGAATTGAATGTTGTTGTAAACCATCTGGCCTGAATGAGAAACTTTGCGAATGGTGACATCACATGTCATTGAAGTGAAGCAACAGTGTATTGACCCTGTTCCGGCTCCCAGGTAACTCCCACTCCTTGTCTCCAGTGGCAACCCCCTTTAACCCCTGGTGTGAGCTATCACAATGCAGGCAGCGAGATCACAGCCAATCTTCCATAACAGCATCCTTCCTCCAAAGCTGTGTCCCAAAATAGCACCATATTCCATATTTAGTGCATTACTTTTCACCAGGGCCCATAGAGCTCTGGTCAAAAGTAGTGCACTATATAGGAAATTGTGTGCCATTCTGGACGCAGACCACATTCATAATGTGGCATATTGTAAAATAGAGGGATACTAGGGATAGTATTTATCACGTCCTGTATACATAGGATACATTCCTGGACTGAAGACCTAGCTTTATTAAATAACTTCCTGATATCTGTTTCCGGTTACATTCAAATATATTTTATTTTTATTAAATAAATGTCACTTCCCTGTGGCTGCAAACACAAGGTAATGATAAATAATACTTCAGAGTACCCTACCGGTTTTAATTGTGACCTTCTATACCAGTCATGGGGAATATCAAAGAATGAGCTAGCTGTCCTATCTGCAGAGCCTGATAGGGGAAACCATATTGCACACTGGTACCTGATTAGAATGTGTACTCATGTCTAGTCTGTTGAATGGTTCAGTTTTGAGCCATCAGATGGATGCTTCAGTCATCTTGGAGTTTCTTTTTAGGATTTGGCCAAGACCACACAGACCAAGGAGCAAACTTTATGGTCTTGTTTTGTGAGTGAGTGAGTGTAGATGAGTGTGGGGTAAGTATGGTTTTGGCTTTTAATGTGAACAAACCTCTAACATTGGCCTTCGCCTCCTGAGGGAATACGTGAGGGTACATGTTTCATCATTCACTGGTTTTAAAATTATTCAGCTCTGGATATTTTAAGTTGTTTTGAGAAAATATAAATTCTTGGGGTATTCTTGCCTATGTTTCCATGTAGGGATATGTTGGTGTTACAAGTCAATAGTTTCCAAGACTACATCAGAATAGAATAGGGATGCATCCCAAATAATACCCTACTCCCTATTTAGTGCACTGCTTTTGACCAGAGCCCTATGGGCCTCATTTAAAAAATATATATTTTATTTGATTTAACTAGGCAAGTCAGTTAAGACAAATTCTTATTTACAATGATGGCCTACACCGGCCAAACCCGGACGACACTGGGCGCCGCACTATGGGACTCCCAATCATGGCCGGAAGTGATGCAGCCTGGTATCAAACCAGGAACTGCAGTGAATCCTTTTGCACTGAGATGCAGTGCCTTAGACCACTGCACCACTCGGGAGCCCTCATCAAAAGTAGTGCACTATATAGGGAATAGGGAGCTATTTGGGACACAAGCCTAGGCCTCTCGGGCTATTATGCTCCAACAGAGGAACCACTAGCTATAACATCAATATTAGAACCACATTCCTGCAGTGTTTTTTATCACAACTTCTAAAAGGGCTTAACTCTCCTAATCTTTTCATAACTACATTCTTTACACCTGTTTCCCTAAAGAAGTTCAACTCTTGACCTCAACAATATTTTGGGCCATAGGGGAATATAAAGGATTGTGTTTATAATGGCGGGTCTCTCTAGGAAACTCATAAAAGGACGTTTTAAAGGGGTGCCAGTATAAACAGAGGGATAAAGATAAAAGTAAAATGATGTATTTGGACTGGTTAACTGAAATGCACATTAGTGGAGTTTGCTGCACTTTCAGAGATTTCCGCATTTCAGTGAGGTTGAAATTTGACGCCCTTCTGCTTCTAAGTTATGTGACACACATTTTAGTAATTACATTACCTAGATTAGATCAACTTTATTAGAACCCCCTCATGCTGTAAATGAAAGATTTCACAGTGTTTCACTGAAAACACATCAGATCGATGAAGAGGGGGGCCAACAGTGTAGTAACCAGATAAGACGGCCAGTGGCAAAACAGGCAGAACACAGACAGGCCTTTGGTGCTATCTGTGCTGTGGTCCTCCAAACCTTAGGGCAATGATCACGCTTAGAACACCCTGATCTTGTTTATGAAGGATTTCATGGTTTTCTCTGAGGACACATGAAGGATCGATGACAGGGGGTCAACTCAACAGCATAGCAGCCAGGCAGAACACAGACAGGCCTGTTCTGTTCTTCAGTATGTGCTGTTAGAGGTCCTCTCTAGACATCAGTGACCTCCACGCTTCCTCCCAAAGGTCAGGGGTCACCAGCCTGGGGATGCTGGTGTGGAAAGTCTTGACATGGCATCTAATGGACAGATTGTGTCTCTCTTCCTGTGAGCCAAACGGCAAGTGCCCCACAAAATGGACAGGGGGAATTCCAGCCAGCCCCCTCTCTATGTCCGAGCTGAGGCCATTGTGTCTGAGAATACAACAACCCGCAGGACCCGAGACCCATTCAAAGGCAGGAAAGAGAAGAGCCGCTTAAGCTGACAAACAGGATATATTTACAGTAGAGGAGTCAATATGTTATTGCCAGGGCTGTAGCCAGGGTCTGTGTTTTAGTCGGGTTGGGGAATCCAATAAATGTAAAGAAAGTTAAAGCTCATTTACTGCATTTCTATAAAATGTAAAAACTCTAAAATGCTATTTGGATAACAGAATAAACAAGCAAAATTACCTTAGCCATTATCACATTGGCTGCTGTAGGTTCATTCACCTCAGTTGATCTACTAAAACATAGCCTATTAGCTATACAATTAGCCGCTACACATTAACTCCCATTAACTCAGCACCGCAATTAAAAACTATAATTTAATCTGTACAGAGGGATCTGTTAGCAGAAAATGTATGTTATTAACAAAAGTTAAAACAACTACGTTAACTTTACAGAACCTTTTTGGTGATTGCAGTTTCACAGCTAATTTCCTGCAATTATACACATTTTGACATGCCTTACCAGTCAAAAGTATGGACACACCTACTCATTCCAGGTATTTTCTTTATTTTAAAAATTATTTTCTACATTGTAGAATAATAGTGAAAACATCAAAATTGTTGTAACCAAAAAAGTGTTAAACCAATCAAAATTAGTTTTATATTTGAAATTCTTCAAAGTAGCCACCCTTTTCATTGATGACAGCTTTGCACACTCTTGTCATTCTCTCAACCAGCTTCAGGAGGTAGTCTCGTGGAATGCATTTCAATTAACAGGTGTGCCTTGTTAAGTTCATTTGTGGAATTGATTTCCTTTTTAGTGCGTTTGAGCCAATCAGTTGTGTTGTGACAAGGTAAGGGTGGTATACAGAAGATAGCCCTATTGGGTAAAAGACCAAGTCCATATTATGGCAAGAACAGCTCAAATAAGCAAAGAGAAACGACAGTCCATCAAAGGCAGAATTCCTCTGTCCAGTGTCTGTTCTTTTTCCCATCTTAATCTTTTATTTTTATTGGCCAGTCTGAGATATGGCTTTTTCTTTGCAACTCTGCCTAGAAGGCCAGCATCCTGGAGTCTCCTCTTCACTGTTGACGTTGAGACTGGTGTTTTGTGGGTACTATTAAATGAAGCTGCCAGTTGAGGACTTGTGAGGCGCCTGTTTTTCAAACTAGACACTCTAATGTACTTGTCCTCTTGCTCAGTAGTGCACCGCGGCCTCCCACTCCTCTTTCTATTCTGGTTAGACCAGGTTTGCACTGTTCTGCGAAGGGAGTAGGACACAGTATTGTACGAGATCTTCAGTTTCTTGGAAATTTCTTGCATGGAATAGCCTTCATTTCTCAGAACAAAAATAGAAGGACGAGTTTCAGAAAAAAATACTTTTTCTGGACATTTTGAGCCTGTAATCGAACCAACAAATGCTGATGCTCCAGATACTCAACTAGTCTAAAGGCCAGTTTTATTGCTTCTTTAATCAGAACAGTTTCCAGCTGTGCTAACATAATTGCAAAAGGGTTTTCTAATGATCAATTAGCCTTTTAAAATGATAGACTTGGATTAGCTAACACAACGTGCCATTGAAACACCGAACTGATGGTTGCTGATAATTGGTCTCTGAACACCTATGTAGATATTCCATAATTTTTTTTTGTCTGTTTCCAACTACATTAACAATGTCTACATTATATTTCTGATCAATTTGATGTTATTTTAATGGACAAAAAATGTGCTTTTCTTTATAAAACAAGGACATTTCTAAGTGACCCCAAACTTTTCTCGCCTCTGTCAGCGATAGGATGTTTTCTGATTATAAAACAGCATTCTGGCATTGTGTAGTTAAGACATTCTTTAGAATCACTTATCAGTGCAGAGAGGTTACCATCAAGATGAAACCTTCAGTCTTACATGAGGCCAAACAGGTAGGACCTCATATGCAGCAGCAGATAAAGGGACAGTACCCAGATGTTTAAGTTCCAATGAGCGTCTACGTTCCAAACAAGCATGCCACTAATGAATGTTCCAATGTCCATACTATCATACCACTTGGAATGAAGAAATGCATTGAGCATACATTCTAAGTAGTATACAAGTGGGGATGTAACTGTATGGGACTTTCCTGTTTCTCAGGTAAAGGGACAGGTCAGAGATGTACCTGTATGAGAGTAGATGAACCACAGGGCTCCGGTCAACAGGGCACCGATCACAAATGCAGCGAAGGCGATCCCAACCACGGTTGGAGTGTCCAACACATACAAGATGTCTGAGAGAGAGAGAACAGGGTAGATTGTTATTCAATGACTTGACAACATTACTTCACCTTGGTCTGAACGTGAGGTAGCGACAGCATGTATTTTTCTCTGGTAGTGACAGCATGAAAACAAGTTATATGCAAATGACATAACTCAATCTGGACATCAAGTATTATGTCAAAGTGGCCTAAGATCCTGAGATATAAAAACCATTGGTTAAGAATGTCCGAGTCAATGACTGACTTACTTTCCCCTAGGGGGTCAACAGGGTCTTGTGAGGCCGTGAGGGTGGGATGAACTGAAACATAAAACACAGAGTGGTATTAACATAGAACAACAATTGAACAACATTACATTTGTAGATACATGAAAACACCACATCACAACTATGTGTTTAAGGGTCAAGAACACTTGCTGTGACATAAAATGACAGCACTTATAAATCAAAGCTGAGCAACCTAATGAACCTAACTACTGTGGGATAACCAGGTCTTGACAATGGTCCCCTATGTGCCCTGGGTAAAAGTAGTGCACTACAAAGGGAACAGAGTGCAGAGATGAACTTGTTGACTCCTAACATTTCTGCTTATTCCTTCATTTGAGGTCATCTGGACAGCTTTAAAATAAAAAACAAATTACTTCTAAACAAACCCTACAATGGTGCTTGTTGTGTAGAGGCGAACTCAAGAGCAGGTTAGTTCCGGGTCCAAACTATTCCGGGAAAGAACACCTTTTTTCATTCCATCAAGACGGACGATGATAGAACCATCAGAGTATAGTTGGATTTCACATGGGACCCCCCTCCCTTCATCCCTCCCCTCCAAAACACTCAGTGACTGTCCTGCTCCATCTCTCAATCCTTCCCCTCCATTCCCCCTTCATCCCACCCTCCTGTCATCCCTCCCACTGCTCCACCTCTCCAGTCTTATTTACATTTACATTTAAGTCATTTAGCAGACGCTCTTATCCAGAGCGACTTACAAATTGGTGCTTTCACCTTATGACATCCAGTGGAACAGCCACTTTACAATAGTGCATCTAAATCTTTTAAGGGGGGTGAGAAGGATTACTTTATCCTATCCTAGGTATTCCTTAAAGAGGTGGGGTTTCAGGTGTCTCCGGAAGGTGGTGATTGACTCCGCTGTCCTGGCGTCGTGAGGGAGTTTGTTCCACCATTATCTTATCTTTGGCTCGTAATGAAGGAAATGAAAAGCTGACCCGTCAACAATCAGAGATGCCCAACGACTTCCAGGTCAGAGGAGAGGATAGAGGAGCCGAAGACAAGTTGAGGCCAACAAAAATAGCACAATTTGGACATTTGTTTTACAGTACAATTGTAGTTGTACAGTACAGTTGTAGTTGTACGGTACAGTTGTAGTTGTACAGTTATAGTTGTACAGTACAATTGTAGTTGTACAGTACAGTCGTATGAAAAGACTGTAGCAGAAGATCTTTCCAAGCCTGGTCAGACTATGATTGGGAAGTTCCACCTCTGGGTTGCAGTTGGGGTTTTTGGCCGGCTGAGGTTGGGTCACAGCTCTGAGGTTCTGTGTAAGGGTCCCTGCCCTGTTCCCAACTAGCCTCGCCTGCCCATGTGCTCTAACAAAGATGGTTGAGTCAGTTATCCCTGGGTCTTTCCCCCAGACCAACTTTCCTACTAGCACATCTGCCAATAGTATGAAAGAGACCCTAAGGTTCAACCATTCTCCATGTAAGAAGCAAAGCTTTGTTCTTCATACTTATTAAGATTCCACAAAGATCTCAGCAGTGCTAAGTGTGTGAGAGAAAGGGAGAGAGAAAGAGAGAGAGGGAGAGAGAGAGAGAGAGAGAGAGAGAGAGAGAGAGAGAGAGAGAGAGAGAGAAGAGAGAGAGAGAGAGAGAGAGAGAGAGAGGGAGAGAGAGAGAAGAAAGAGAGAGAAAGAGAGAGAGAGAAAGAGGAAACTAAAGGCAAGGCGACATTCTCATCTCCGTATGCTCTAGACACAGTCGACCCTGAACCGATAGCACCTCAATAGAGTCAACGTCATTTGTTTGCCCAGCGTTTGCTGTTCACATAATAGAACAGAAGAACAGTCCTTTAGTGGCATGGTGCCTTGTTTCTCTTAACATCTGACCCTTGACCTTTAATCCAAATCCCCAAAGTGTGCAGAAATGAGTAATGGAGTCCATATGAGATCCTTGACATTTGAGGCCTACTCAGGCCTACTCAAATAAACCATATGCCAGTTGACTTGGTTGCACAATTTACAGGCAGTCAGTCACATAACAGGAATTCAGTCAGAAAATGTTGTGTTGTATCATTACTTTACTGTAAACAAGTCCACTTCAAAAGAAAAGCATAGGGAGATATGCAACAGGGGGTTCAAAATGGCGGTGCTCTGACGAAGTTGGTTGTTGACTGAAAGCTTAGCACATTATAATTCGCATCTGAAGCTTAGCACTGAACCTGCATCTGATTCAAGTGTGTAGACTTCTTTTGATAGCTCAACGTTCTCGCCAGTACTCAACATTACTACTGTCCCTTCTGTTAGCTTTCCTTACAGCTCACAGTTCAGTAAAAAGGGTGACAATGTATTTATGCTGTGAGGCAGTATATCTAACTTTGATGGCTGAGCTTTGAGGCTGTTATGTTTTTCCGTGCAACAAACTGCCTATAAACGTCCCTCTTTGATTTGGAGATCAAGCTGAACTCATTGGATACTGTCCAGTACAGGACTCAGGTTGCTTGAAAATACTGCTTGTTGTCTTTGCCATCTCAGCATAAGAGATGCCTTTGTATTAAAAGCATGGTATCTGAGCCCAGCTGTATTTTTTTCATTAGGCTTTATGTGCTTACTTAATATCCCTTTGCCACGGGAAACAAATCCACAGCCCTGCCTGGCATAAGTACTGGTATTGGCAGGAACACAACACCCCCCTGCCCACTGCCAAGGTTGGCTTGGTTACAGTAGGCTAGGTTTGGCATATACTGCATACTCAGAGCCCACTTGGGTGATTACTCCATCCTTATGGGTCTCTGATCACCAATAGCTAAAAGCAGCTGAGGTTGTTGAGGTTCTTTATTTCCAAACATCATCAATGAAAGATGTATCCCTTGATTACAATATCTCAGTCTGAGCCTAATATTCAGACCCGCAGAGGAGTGGTGCTCACAGTCAAATCAAGTGGCACCCTATTCCCTTAGGGCTCTGGTCAAAAGTAGTGCACTATATAGGGAATAGGGTGCCAATTCTGATGTAGCCTGAGTCTGTACCCAATGTTTAGGCCCTGCAGCAGCATGGTGCTCCTTTGTCAACATAGGCCAAATCAAGTCTAGTAAACACTCCTCAGGTCCCCACTACTGTTTGCCATGCTTCATTTACTCTGGGCACAATGCCAGCACTTAGTGATTAATACAGTATGATTAGAGGCTGAGGCTCCGGCGCCGACAGAGATGGCCGCCTCGCTTCGCGTTCCTAGGAAACTATGCAGTTTTTTGTTTTTTTACGTGTTATTTCTTACATTAGTACCCCAGGTCATCTTAGGTTTCATTACATACAGTCGAGAAGAACTACTGAATATAAGATCAGCGTCAACTCACCATCAGTACGACCAAGAATATGTTTTTCGCGACGCGGATCCTGTGTTCTGCCTTACAAACAGGACAACGGAATGGATCGCATGCAGCGACCCAAAAAAACGACTCCGAAAAAGAGGGAAACGAGGCGGTCTTCTGGTCAGACTCCGGAGACGGACACACCGTGCACCACTCCCTAGCATTCTTCTTGCCAATGTCCAGTCTCTTGACAACAAGGTTGATGAAATCCGAGCAAGGGTAGCATTCCAGAGGGACATCAAAGACTGTAACGTTCTGTGCTTCACGGAAACATGGCTCACTGGAGAGACGCTATCCGAAGCGGTGCAGCCAACGGGTTTCTCCACGCATCGCGCCGACAGAAACAAACACCTTTCTGGTAAGAAGAGTGGCGGGGGCGTATGCCTTATGGCTAACGAGACATGGTGTGATGAAAGAAACATACAGGAACTCAAATCGTTCTGTTCACCTGATTTAGAATTCCTCACAATCAAATGTAGACCGCATTATCTACCAAGAGAATTCTCTTCGATTATAATCACAGCCGTATATATCCCCCCCCAAGCAGACACATCGATGGCTCTGAACAAACTTTATTTAACTCTTTGCAAACAGGAAACCATTTATCCGGAGGCTGCATTCATTGTAGCTGGGGATTTTAACAAGGCTAATCTGAAAACAAGACTCCCTAAATTTTATCAGCATATCGATTGCGCAACCAGGGGTGGAAAAACCTTGGATCATTGTTACTCTAACTTCCGCGACGCATATAAGGCCCTGCCCCGCCCCCCTTTCGGAAAAGCTGACCACGACTCCATTTTGTTGATCCCTGCCTACAGACAGAAACTAAAACAAGATGCTCCCACGCTGAGGTCTGTCCAACGCTGGTCCGACCAAGCTGACTCCACACTCCAAGACTGCTTCCATCACGTGGACTGGGATATGTTTCGTATTGCGTCAGATAACAACATTGATGAATACGCTGATTCGGTGTGCGAGTTCATTAGAACGTGCGTTGAAGATGTCGTTCCCATAGCAACGATTAAAACATTCCCTAACCAGAAACCGTGGATTGGTGGCAGCATTCGCGTGAAACTTAAAGCGCGAACCACTGCTTTTAATCAGGGCAAGGTGTCTGGTAACATGACCGAATACAAACAGTGCAGCTATTCCCTCCGCAAGGCTATCAAACAAGCTAAGCGTCAGTACAGAGACAAAGTAGAATCTCAATTCAACGGCTCAGACACAAGAGGCATGTGGCAGGGTCTACAGTCAATCACGGACTACAGGAAGAAATCCAGCCCAGTCACGGGCCAGGATGTCTTGCTCCCAGGCAGACTAAATAACTTTTTTGCCCGCTTTGAGGACAATACAGTGCCACTGACACGGCCTGCAACGAAAACATGCGGTCTCTCCTTCACTGCAGCCGAGGTGAGTAATGACATTTAAACGTGTTAACCCTCGCAAGGCTGCAGGCCCAGACGGCATCCCCAGCTGCGCCCTCAGAGCATGCGCAGACCAGCTGGCCGGTGTGTTTACGGACATATTCAATCAATCCCTATACCAGTCTGCTGTTCCCACATGCTTCAAGAGGGCCACCATTGTTCCTGTTCCCAAGAAAGCTAAGGTAACTGAGCTAAACGACTACCGCCCCGTAGCACTCACTTCCGTCATCATGAAGGGCTTTGAGAGACTAGTCAAGGACCATATCACCTCCACCCTACCTGACACCCTAGACCCACTCCAATTTGCTTACCGCCCAAATAGGTCCACAGACGATGCAATCTCAACCACACTGCACACTGCCCTAACCCATCTGGATAAGAGGAATACCTATGTGAGAATGCTGTTCATCGACTACAGCTCGGCATTCAACACCATAGTACCCTCCAAGCTCGTCATCAAGCTCGAGACCCTGGGTCTCGACCCCGCCCTGTGCAACTGGGTACTGGACTTCCTGACGGGCCGCACCCAGGTGGTAAGGGTAGGCAACAACATCTCCTCCCCGCTGATCCTCAACACTGGGGCCCCACAAGGGTGCGTTCTGAGCCCTCTCCTGTACTCCCTGTTCACCCACGACTGCGTGGCCACGCACGCCTCCAACTCAATCATCAAGTTTGCGGATGACACAACAGTGGTAGGCTTGATTACCAACAACGACGAGACGGCCTACAGGGAGGAGGTGAGGGCCCTCGGAGTGTGGTGTCAGGAAAATAACCTCACACTCAACGTCAACAAAACTAAGGAGATGATTGTGGACTTCAAGAAACAGCAGAGGGAACACCCCCCTATCCACATCGATGGAACAGTAGTGGAGAGGGTAGCAAGTTTTAAGTTCCTCGGCATACGCATCACAGACAAACTGAATTGGTCCACTCACACAGACAGCATCGTGAAGAAGGCGCAGCAGCGCCTCTTCAACCTCAGGAGGCTGAAGAAATTTGGCTTGTCACCAAAAGCACTCACAAACTTCTACAGATGCACAATCGAGAGCATCCTGGCGGGCTGTATCACCGCCTGTTACGGCAACTGCTCCGCCCTCAACCGTAAGGCTCTCCAGAGGGTAGTGAGGTCTGCACAACGCATCACCGGGGGCAAACTACCTGCCCTCCAGGACACCTACACCACCCGATGTTACAGGAAGGCCATAAAGATCATCAAGGACATCAACCACCCGAGCCACTGCCTGTTCACCCCGCTATCATCCAGAAGGCGAGGTCAGTACAGGTGCATCAAAGCTGGGACCGAGAGACTGAAAACAGCTTCTATCTCAAGGCCATCAGACTGTTAAACAGCCACCACTAACATTGAGTGGCTGCTGCCAACACACTGACACTGACTCAACTCCAGCCACTTTAATAATGGGAATTGATGGGAAATGATGTAAATATATCACTAGCCACTTTAAACAATGCTACCTTATATAATGTTACTTACCCTACATTATTCATCTCATATGCATACGTATATACTGCACTCTATATCATCGACTGCATCCTTATGTAATACATGTATCACTAGCCACTTTAACTATGCCACTTTGTTTACATACTCATCTCATATGTATATACTGCACTCAATACCATCTACTGTATCTTGCCTATGCTGCTCTGTACCATCACTCATTCATATATCCTTATGTACATATTCTTTATCCCCTTACACTGTGTATAAGACAGTAGTTTAGGAATTGTTAGTTAGATTACTTGTTGGTTATTACTGCATTGTCGGAACTAGAAGCACAAGCATTTCGCTACACTCGCATTAACATTTGCTAACCATGTGTATGTGACAAATAAAATTTGATTTGAATTGATTTGACATGAAAGACAAGTCCTGCGTCCTAAATTTCAGCCTATTCCCTTTATAGTGCACTACCTTTACCATGGCCCATAGGGAATATGGTGCCATTTGGGATGCACTTTGTGGGTCAATAGGGGTTTACTCATCACACCCACCGACAACAGTCCACTTGTTGATGTATTCACCCCATAGGGGGATGCTGATTAGAATGTGAAAACAGGTCCATTTAGATCATAATGAGTATAATGAGATGTAGGACACCCCCGGGCCTCTGTGGTCCTGGGGCCTCTCCAGTCTGCCCCACCCACTCTCTGATCACACACACTCATACGCACACAGTCCCAGCCCTCTGAGCCCCAGAGAAGAGAACAACTGACTGACTGACTGAGTGAATAAGTGATTTGCTAATGCAGTGATGAGGGGGCCTCAAGCTCTGGATATTCAAACCTAGCGAGAAGACCACTTCTCCCTCCTTTCTTTACCGGGAAGGGGAGGCCACAAAGAAGGTTCTAAGTGAAAACAACTGGAGCTCTCTGCTGGATGGATGTGGATGACTCGTCTTTTTCCACTCCTTTCGCACAGTACTGCTTGGTAGAACTGTGATAGAACATGGCTGGGGCCTCATCTGGGGCCTCAGCGCCAGCAGCAAGCCACCCATACCCCAGCTATGCTCGACTGCTCCAATCAACTCTCTCTCTCTCTCTCTCTCTCTCTCTCTCACACGCACACACACACACACACACACACACACACACACACACACACACACACACACACACACACACACACACACACACACACACACACACACACACACACACATACATACATACATACATACATACATACATACACACACACACACACACACACACACACACACACACACACACACACACACACACACACACACACACACACACACACACACAGACTCCCACCACAAGCTAATAAACTCCAGATGCAGGGATGCAGGGGGATGGAGGGATGCGCTCTGCAATGTGTCTCCTCTCTTTCTGCAGAACTGAGGTTGATTTTCCCTGGGACGTCCTTTCTGCCACCCAGACTGTTCTCTGATTTACTCTCTCTGTCTTCCTGTCCTTCTCCAATGACCTCAAAACAGTTATGGCTCTTTACATGTGTCTTAGTTAAGCAGGCTGCGCATACAGGATGTCTCAGTTAGACTAGTCTCTCTCCACAGACATTCATATAAATGTTAGCCAGCCAGCACAAGATGTCCAGTACGTCTCGCGAGACTACAGTAACATTAGACTGTCTCTGATGTATAGGGAGGGAAGAAGGGAAGGAGGGAAAGATGGAACGAGTACTTTGAAGTAGTTCTTACATGCCATCCTCCTCATATATTTTGGATAAGCTGGCTCATCATAGAGATTACATTGGATATGAGGACTGTACAGTAGGTTAGCATTAGTCCACTCACCAGGTTCCTCCTCCTCTGTGTCATGTTCATCTACCACCACTAGGGTCTTGGTAGAAGTCCTGGTGTTCATCATCATGGCTAGGATGATCTCTCCGTTGACAGACGTACAAGCCTCGTCCGGTTGGATACACTGCATGGAGAGAAACACAATCACAATGAGACCACTGAGAGATCCAAGATAATTCAGCCTTGGTATTCATACACCATGTGAAAACATTTCATACAGTATATTACTTTCATTCATATTTTATGAATTTCATTAATTTCATATGTTACATAACACATGGAGTTTCCTATTCAAATAAACCGTTTTTCGTATGATTTGCTTATCAACCACGAGACTGTTCCATGCTTTTCATTCATATGACATAAGACCAATCAATAATCAAATCTCTACACCTTTACCCAAGACCAAGCATGCCTTTTGATCTTTGACCACACATATCATTTTCCAAGAAATCATACCTAGTCAAAACTCATGTTCCTTCCCCTGATCCCTATCCTAACCATAATGTAAATAATCAGCTGCAGCGCTGCTCTGGCGTGAGTCAGCTTAGAGCTCCAGCCTGACTCTGACAGGACATTTTAACCTAAAATACCCTCTGAGACCCAAATAGAGGGCGGCTGGGTGAGCACTGAGCAGAAAGAACTGCTTGGAAAAGGTTATGAAAGTGGAATGACTTAGCAGAGATGGAGGGAGAGTGAGAGAGAGAACGAGAGAAAAAGAGGGGAGTGAAAAAAGGAGAGAGAGATACAGAGAGAGAAAGCGTGAGAGAGAGAACAGTGAAGAACAAACACCATTGTAAATACAACCTATATTTATGTTTATTCATGTTCTCTTTTGTACTTTAACTATTTGCACATCAATACAACACTGTATAAAGACATAATATTTATCATTTTGGAACCTTTGTGAGTGTAATGTTTACTGTACATTTTTATTGTTTATTTCACTTTTGTTTATTGTCTATTTCACTTGCTTTGGCAATGTTAACATATGTTTACCATGCCAACAAAGCCCCTTAAATTGAAGCAAATTTAATTGAATTGAGAGAGACAGGACTAAATGCAAGAGAGAATGCGTGCAAGAGAGAGGGAGAGACAGAGGGAGAGAGAGAGAGCGAGAAAGAGAGAGAGAGAGAAAGAGAGGGGGGGGGCTAAAGGCAAGAGAGAGAGAGTGGGATTTTGGTACGGTGAGGAGAGGGGAAAGTGAAAATGACACTTGAGTTGTTGGCTTGTTTTGGTTCTACAGATGGTTTCTTAGGAAACCTGAAGTAGATGTATGCTTCTTGCTCTGGTTCAGAATGGATTGAGACTGACTGATGGTGCAGCAGGCCTAGCTCGTGCCAAGTCTGCAAACTGGAGCACAGACCTTCTGAATGGCTGGACTGCCCAGTCACACAGTAAACACTACCTAACTTACGCCGAGTGCTCTTCAAACGACCATGAAATGTATGAATCATTGCATAGACCACAGATTCAGGTCATGCCAGTTAAGTCTGGGTTACTGCATGTAGGGCTTTGAAAGAGGTAGATGCTACAGTATGTACCACTGGCAATGCAGGAGTTTGGTCTAGCAGTGGCACAGCCAGGCTCTGGACTACACATGCTCCGTGAAAGACCAGGGTTCAATCCCTGGGCCGACATCTACAACTCTTCATACTGCACCTCTTATTTGTCCACCCACCCCTATTCAACATTATCTATCCAAAAAATGTATCAGGTCATTTGTCAATGGCTTATGCTCCTCGCAGTTTACTCTGAGTTGATATTTACATCATGCCCACAAATTGGGGAAAACATGTTTCCCAATTGTAAAGGAGCCAACTTCATCATAGATTTTTTGTTATGTAGAAAGAAAAAAAACATGCTGAAAAGCTGCTGTGTTGTTCAATGTACATGTAACCAGATCAAAAATCACGACCTACAATTTGCAATGCTCCCACGTAGCGAAATAGAACCTGCGAGAAGTGCTCTGTGGCTTCAGGCTATTCAGCATGAGAGAGGGAAATGTGGAGTCCTGGTGGTCAAGTAGGATACACCTAGCTACAGTGCCTTCAGAAAGTATTCATAGCCCTTGACTTGTTCCACATTTGGTTGTGTTACAGCCTGAATATAAAATTGATTAAATTGAGATTTTTTACTCATTAATAGAAAATGTAAAGCTGAAATGTCAATACGTTTTCAACCCCTTTGTTATGGCAAGCCTAAATAAGTTCAGGAGTAAAAATGTGCTTAACAAGTCACATAATAAGTGGCACTCACTCTGGGTGCAATAATAGTGTTTAACATGATTAATAAAGACCAGACAGGGTTTTCCAGTGCCTCACAAAGAAGGACACCTATTTGTAGATGGGTAAAAAATAAAAAGTAAAGCAGACATTGAATATCCCTTTGAGCATGGTGAAGTTATTAATTGTACTATGGATGGTATATCAATACACCCAGTCACTACAAAGATACAGGTGTCCTTCTTAACTCATGTTGGAGAGGAAGGAAACTGCTCAGGGATTTCACCATGAGGCCAATGGTGACTTTAAAACAGTTACAGAGTTTAATGGCTGTGATAGGAGAAAACTGAGGATGGATCAACAACATTGTAGTTAGTATCCACAATACTAACCTAAATGACAGGGAGAAATGAAGGAAGCCTGAACAGAATACAATTATTCTAAAACATGCATCCCTTTTGCAATAAGGCACTGAAGTAAAACTGGAAAAAAAGCAAAAATAATAGCTTTTTTCCACATACTCAGTATTCATATCCCAAAAGAAAGAAATGATCTCACTACAATACATTACAATAGAAAGTTATCAAAAATAGATAAAATCTTGCTATCATGGAAAGGAAAATACTTGTCTATTTGTTGAAAAATCACCCTGATGAACTCTTTAGTCATATTCCAGTTGACCTATTTGCTTATGGTCTAGCCTACACCTAGCAACCAGTTTTTCAAATTATATAAGCAAAAAAATATATATTTGATTTGTAATGGCAAACCAGGCAAAATTAAACGGGCCGATTTATATAATGACGATGAATGATTAAATATTAAAGAATTAGACCTCTCACAAAAGACTTCAGCCATACAAAAGTTATACTTAAATCCAAACTGGTTCCTATAGTAGATTAGTAACAATGTCTCATCCTATGTTCAAGAATAGCCTTTTCCCATTTATTCAGATTATAACCTCTCAAATCAAATCAAATTTTGTTTGTCACATACACATGGTTGGCAGATGTAGCAAAATGCTTGTGCTTCTAGTTCCGACAATGCAGTAATAACCAACGAGTAATCTAACCTAACGATTTCAAAACAACTACCTTATACACACAAGTGTAAAGGGATGAAGAATATGTACATAAAAATATATGAATGAGTAATGATACAGAATGGCATAGGCAAGATGCAGTAGATGGTATTGGGTACAGTATATACATATGAGATGAGTAATGTAGGGTATGTAAATATATAAAAGTGGAATTGTTTAAAGTGGCTAGTGATACATGTCTTACATAAAGATGGCAAGAAGCAGTAGATGGTATAGAGTACAGTATATACATATGAGATAAGTAATGTAGGGTATGTAAACATTATATAAAGTGGCATGTTTAAAGTGGCTAGTGATACATTTTTTACATACATTTTTCCATGATTAAAGTGGCTGGAGTTGAGTCAGTATGTTGGCAGCAGCCACTCAATGTTAGTGGTGGCTGTTTAACAGTCTGATGGCCTTGAGATAGCAGCTGTTTTTCAGTCTCGCTGTCCCTGCTTTGATGCACCTGTACTGACCTCACCTTCTGGATGATAGCGGAGTGAACAGGCAGTGGCTCGGGTGGTTGTTGTCCTTGATGATCTTTTTGGCCTTCCTGTGACATCGGGTGGTGTAGGTGTCCTGGAGAGCAGGTAGTTTGACCCCGGTGATGCGTTGTGCAGACCTCACTACCCTCTGGAGAGCCTTACGGTTGTGGGCGGAGCAGTTGCCGTACCAGGCGGTGATACAGAGACAAGATGCTCTCGATTGTGCATCTGTAGAAGTTTGTGAGTGATTTTGGTGACAAGCCAAATTTCTTCAGCCTCCTGAAGTTGAAGAGGCGCTGTTGCGCCTTCTTCACCACGCTGTCTGTGTGGGTGGACCATTTCAGTTTGTCCGTGATGTGTACGCCGAGGAACTTAAAACTTTCCACCTTCTCCACTACTGTCCCGTCGATGTGGATAGGGGGGTGCTCCCTCTGCTGTTTCCTGAAGTCCACGATCATCTCCTTTGTTTTGTTGACGTTGAGTGTGAGGTTATTTTCCTGACACCACACTCTGAGGGCCCTCACCCTCGGAGTGGCCGCCTCGTCGTTGTTGGTAATCAAGCCTACCACTGTAGTGTCGTCTACAAACTTGATGATTGAGTTGGAGGGGTGCATGGCCAAGCAGTCGTGGGTGAACAGGGATTACAGGAGAGGACTCAGAACGCACACTTATGGGGCCCCAGTGTTGAGGATCAGCGGGGTGGAGATGTTGTTACCTACCCTCACCACCTGGGGGCGGCCCGTCAGGAAGTCCAGTACCCAGTTGTACAGGGCGGGGTCGAGACCCAGAGTCTCGAGCTTGATGACGAGTTTGGAGGGTACTATGGCGTTAAATGCTGAGCTGTAGTCGATGAACAGCATTCTCACATAGGTATTCCGCTTGTCCAGATGGGTTAGGGCAGTGTGCAGTGTGGTTGCGATTGCGTCGTCTGTGGAACTATTGGGGCGGTGAGCAAATTGGAGTGGGTCTAGGGTGTCAGGTAGGGTGGAGGTGATATGGTCCTTGACTAGTCTCTCAAAGCACTTCATGATGATGGAAGTGAGTGCTACGGGGCGGTAGATGTTTAGCTCAGTTACCTTAGCTTTCTTGGGAACAGGAACAATGGTGGCCCTCTTGAAGCATGTGGGAACAGCAGACTGGGATAAGGATTGATTGAATATGTCCGTAAACACACCAGCCAGCTGGTCTCCGCATGCTCTGAGGACGCGGCTGGGGATGCCATCTGGGCCGGCAGCCTTGCGAGGGTTAACACATTTAAATGTTTTACTCACGTCTGCTGCAGTGAAGGAGAGTCCGCAGGTTTTGGTAGCAGGCCATGTCAGTGGCACTGTATTGTCCTCAAAGCGAGCAAAGAAGTTGTTTAGTCTGTCTGGGAGCAAGACATCCTGGTCCGCGACGGCGCTGGTGTTCTTTTTGTAATCCGTGATTGACTGTAGACCCTGCCACATAGCTCTTGTGTCTGAGCCATTGAATTGCGACTCTACTTTGTCTCTATACTGACGCTTAGCTTGTTTGATTGCCTTGCGGAGGAAATAGCTACACTGTTTGTATTCGGTCATGTTTCCGGTCACCTTGCTCTGGTTAAAAGCAGTGGTTCGCGCTTTCAGTTTCGCGCAAATGCTGCCATCAATACACAGTTTCTGGTTTGGGAATGTTTTAATAGTTGCTGTGGGTACGACATCGCCGATGCACTTGCTAATAAACTCGCTCACCGAATCAGCGTATTTGTCAATGTTGTTGTTTTACGTAATGCGGAACATATCCCAGTCCACATGATCGAAGCAATCTTGAAGCGTGGAATCAGATTGAACGGACCAGCGTTGAACAGACCTGAGCACGGGAGCTTCCTGTTTTAGTCTCTGTCTATAGGCAGGGAGCAATAAAATGGAGTCGTGGTCAGCTTTTCCGAAAGGAGGGCAGGGGAGGGCCTTATATGCGTCGCGGAAGTTAGAATAACAATGATCCAGGGTTTTACCAGCCCTGGTAGCACAATCGATATGCTGATAGTATTTAGGGAGTCTTGTTTTCAGATTAGCCTTGTTAAAATCCCCAGCTACAATGAATGCAGCATCAGGATATGTGGTTTACAGTTTTCATAGAGTCAAATGTAGTTCACTTTAATGTCTACATATCTTACATTACTCATATCTCATTTATATACTGCATTGAGACCCAATCACTGGACACTTTAATAAATGGATCACTGGTAGCTTTAAACAATGCCACTTTAAATAATGCCACTTTAATCATGTTTACATACCTTACATTACTCATATCACATGTATATACTGTATTTTATACAATCTACTGCACCTTGCCTATGCCGCTCGGCCATCGCTCATCCATATCCATATACTTACTCCATATACTTACACATTCTCATTCACCCCTTTTGATTTGTGTGTATTACGTAGTTGTTGGGGAATTGTTAGATTACTTGTTAGATTTGTGTGTATTAGGTAGGGTTTGGGAATTGTTAGATTACTTGTTAGATATTACTGCACAGTTGGAACTACAAGCACAAGCATTTCGCTACACTCGCATTAACATCTGCTAACCATCCATGTGTATGTGACCAATGCAAATTTGATTTGATTTATAGATTGCAAAATAGTTGGGAAGAGATTTTTGATGTACCGATTCCATGGCACATGGTTTATGAACAGATACGCAAAACGAAGCCAAATTGAAAACTTAGAATTTTTCAATCTAAATTATTACATAAAATTCTTGCAACCAATAGAATGTTATATACAGTGGGGCAAAAAAGTATTTAGTCAGCCACCAATTGTGCATGTTCTCCCACTTAAAAAGATGAGAGAGGCCTGTAATTTTCATCATAGGTACACTTCAACTATGACAGACAAAATGAGAAGAAAAAAATCCAGAAAATCACATTGAAAAATGTTTAATTAATTTATTTGCAAATGATGGTGGAAAATAAGTATTTGGTCAATAACAAAAGTTTATCTCAATACTTTGTCATATACTCTTTGTTGGCAATGACAGAGGTCAAACATTTTCTGTAAGTCTTCACAAGGTTTTCACACACTGTTGCTGGTATTTTGGCCCATTCCTCCATGCAGATCTCCCCTAGAGCAGTGATGTTTTGGGGCTGTTGCTGGGCAACACGGACTTTCAACTCCCTCCAAAGATTTTCTATGGGGTTGAGATCTGGAGACTGGCTAGGCCACTCCAGGACCTTGAAATGCTTCTTACGAAGCCACTCCTTCATTGCCCGGGCGGTGTGTTTGGGATCATTGTCATGCTGAAAGACCCAGCCACGTTTCATCTTCAATGCCCTTGCTGATGGAAGGAGGTTTTCACTCAAAATCTCACGATACATGGCCCCATTCATTCTTTCCTTTACACAGATCAGTCGTCCTGGTCCCTTTGCAGAAAAACAGCCCCAAAGCATGATGTTTCCACCCCCATGCTTCCCAGTAGGTATGGTGTTCTTTGGATGCAACTCAACATTCTTTGTCCTCCAAACACGACGAGTTGAGTTTTTACCAAAATTTATATTTTGGTTTCATCTGACCATATGACATTCTCCCAATCTTCTTCTGGATCATCCAAATGCTCTCTAGCAAACTTCAGACGGGCCTGGACATGTACTGGCTTAAGCAGGGGGACACGTCTGGCACTGCAGGATTTGAGTCCCTGGCGGCGTAGTGTGTTACTGATGGTAGGCTTTGTTACTTTGGTCCCAGCTCTCTGCAGGTCATTCACTAGGTCCCCCCGTGTGGTTCTGGGATTTTTGCTCACTGTTCTTGTGATCATTTTGACCCCACGGGGTGAGATCTTGCGTGGAGCCCCAGATCGAGGGAGATTATCAGTGGTCTTGTATGTCTTCCATTTCCTAATAATTGCTCCCACAGTTGATTTCTTCAAACCAAGCTGCTTACCTATTGCAGATTCAGTCTTCCCAGCCTGGTGCAGGTCTACAATTTTGTTTCTGGTTCCTTTGACAGCTCTTTGGTCTTGGCCATAGTGGAGTTTGGAGTGTGACTGTTTGAGGTTGTGGACAGGTGTCTTTTATACTGATAACAAGTTCAAACAGGTGCCATTAATACAGGTAACGAGTGGAGGACAGAGGAGCCTCTTAAAGAAGAAGAGAGACAGAAATCTTGCTTGTTTGTAGGTGACTAAATACTTATTTTCCACCATAAATTCATAAAAAAATCCTACAATGTGATTGTCTGGATTTTGTTTCTCATTTTGTCTATAGTTGAAGTGTAGCTATGATGAAACGTACAGGCCTCTCTCATCTTTTTAAGTGGGAGAACTTGCACAATTGGTGGCTGACTAAATACTTTTTTGCCCCACTGTATATATTTTAGCTTAGCACATGCAAAATCCTAGAGGAAAACCTGGTTCAGTCTGCTTTTCAACAGATGCTGGGAGGAAAATGCACCTTTCAGCAGGAAAATAACCTAAAACATAAAGCCAAATATACACTGGAGTTGCTTACCAAGATGGCATTGAATGTTCCTGAGTGGCCTAGTTACAGTTAAATCAGCTTGAACATTTAGGACCTTGAACATGGCTGTCTAGCAATGAACAACAACCAACTTGGCAGAGCTTGAATAATTTTTTATAGAATAATGTGCAAATATTATAGAATCCAGGTGTGCAAAGCTCTTAGAGACTTACCCAGAAAGACTTACAGCTGTAATTGCTGCCAAACGTGATTGTAACATGCATTGTTTCTGGGGTCTGAATACAAAAATGATATATTTCTGTATTTCATTTTCAATAAATGTGCAGAAATCTCTAAAAACACTGTCATTATGGGGTATTGTGTGTAGATGGGTGAGATTTGTATTTATTTTTTAAATTCATTTTGAATTCAGGTTGTAAGACAACAAATTGTGGAATAAGTCAAGGGGTATGAATACTTTCTGAAGGCACTGTAAGTGTGTTTAAAACATTTAATCACAGGTAAGAAATGTAACGTGTTTAGTCTGTTTGTAATTCCACTCACTACTTGTAGCTGTATAATCTGTTTGTTTGTGATGTTGGTCTTGGCTAGCTTAATGTTCCAGTCAGTAGCTAGCTAGCACTCACTCGCGTGGCTCCTAGCACTGTCATGAAAAGGGGCATGTATTACGTTTTAGTAGTGAGAAGGCTCGGGAGCAGGCAATGTTTAAAAGCAATCTTTAGGTGTTGTACTTTTCTTAAATGTAGTTTTGTAATCGACTAAAACATGTAGACAACAAGAAAATTGCGTTCTGTAAGCCAATAGGGTAACCAAAGTAACCACAGGTTGTTTTCCTCACAGGTGGGCGGGGCCGTGACGCTCTAGCTACTACAGACTGGGACTATAGGAGCCAAGGACGTCAAGTAACTCAAGAAATCAAACAAATATGGAGAAAAACTAAAACATACCATTGCCAGTCCCTGGTTATTGTGGGGTCTCTTAGAGCAAACAGACATTTCACAGTGCAGGAAGAGCAACGATTCATTGAAGTATGAGTTGAAGGTGAAGCTGAACCTCTTCCTGTCGGTCTGGGAGTGGGAGATAGGTAGGTCTCTCTGACTGTAGTATTTGACGGTGTCGTCTGTAGGGCAGATATTCTCGATCAGGGTATAGTCTGACGCGATGTTGGGGTTTGAGTTGGCAGAGATGAAGCAGGTCTGGATCATGAAGCCAAGATCTGGGTCGACATTGAAGGCTCCAATCTGACGGGAGAAATACATTTTTCACAAAAACAATCAACTCACGTGCCAAAATATTGTCCAGTTTATAATGTGTAAGCAAGGTGTAGAGGTTATATGATTGATACAGCCTCTAAAGATGTCAGATGATTCTATTTACAAATCCTCTCATCGACGTTGTTGAATTGATAAACTATCTGTTTCCCTCTGCAAAGTTGTGTGAGGAACACCATCCTGGCAAATGTCTGTACACTCTCTGTCAGTCCAGGAGCTATTTGTTTTAACACAGAGAACAAGCTAAAGGAACACTATCAGAGTGCTATCAGGTCCAAGAATCACAAATCCTGTGGATTTCAGTCCCTTCAAACGTTTTAAGAGGATCTTTCTTTCGGCAGACCACAAGGCATTTCCCTGAGTTATGGGTTACATCCCAAATGGCACCCTATTCCCCATATAGTGCACTGCTTTTGACCAGAAACCTATGGACCCTGGAATAGGGTGCCATTTGGGACGAAACATGACTTATTATCCCCCTGCTGCTTTCTCTCTCCCTTTTCTCTGAAAAATCTACATGTGTTTTACTGTTTTCTGGCTGTGCCATCGACATGCCAAGGTTGTCAAAAAGCTTGCCCAGTCAAAAGCACACATGTAAGCACGCAGGCACGGACACACAAACACGCACGCACGCACACACACACACACACACACACACACACACACACACACACACACACACACACACACACACACACACACACACACACACACACACTGCTCATGGTTGGCAGCGACTAGTGAAAACCCAGTGAGCACTGTACATGCAGGCTGTGACCTGACCTATGAGTAACACAAGTTATGACACACTTGTTGCACAACAGCAGTTTCCTATACAGCTTAGTTTGGGCTGTAGCCTCAGGGGCTAGGGCAGGGCACGGCAGATCTCAGCCCAGTGTGAGAGGTGTGGAGAGAAAGGGCTAGAAAGGGGCTAAGGACTAGGCCCCATGGCCCCACACACAGAGCTCTTTGTGACTTGTTGCTGCTGTCTCTCTGAGGCCACACTGTCAGAGCAGCCGTCCTCCTCAAATAGCTCCATAAATCAACACTTCAAAGAGCCTCACTGTGTGGATCTCGAACTTATCTTACACAACCTCCCGATAGGACCTCCTTAGTAAATACTTATCAGTGCTATTAGCAAGGTACATTCTGGACTTTCCAGACAGAATAAATAGACGATAAGGTCTCTGGGGAGAATTCTAAATGCCATACAGTACTGTATGTGCCAGGACACTTTAAGACAGAGATGATGGCTGGGAGGGGCAGTTAACAGCAGAAAGACGATATGTTAACTTTATATCCTACCGACCCAGACCAAATATCAGCGGACCCTGTGGAAGCTAAAACACTAACAGATGAAAGTGGACCAGACCAGTGTACACACAGAACAGTCCTCACTGTTGTTTTGACAGGCCTCATATTAAAAGAGACAGAGACACAGACATATACACACACACACACAGACAATCCTGGCTCTTGTGAAATCGCTCCAACTCACATGTCCCAACATCTGGATACTAGCCTACTAATTATATTCATCTGAGCGAATCACACACAGACTAAAAATATAACAGACACAATGTACTTAAATGTATTTAGTACAGTTTATAGTATTTCACTGCTTCGTTTACCTCTACAAAGACCTGTTGATTTTTGGAGACGGTATGGAAGGCCTGGGTAGACGGATAATGGAAGAGATGGGTGTTGTACAGCTCCATGTTAACCATGACGTCGGTGCTGAGCGGTTCCTTTGCTGCCGGGGCAATACGAGGGAACGATCCTGATGATCCTGATCCTCCTAGAGTGTCCTGGTTCTTCCTGTAGGTGCAGTTGAACTGGAGAGAGGCGGGAGAGAGGAGAGAAAGCCAGTCAAAACAGTTGAACTGGAGGGACAAGGAGAGAAGAGCCAATCCAAACAGTTGAACTGGGGGAGGGGTAAAGAGCCAATCAAAACAGCTGAATTGGAGGGGTGAAGAAGAGAAGAGCCAATCACAACATAATCATGGTTCTAACATACCCTGGCCCTCACCCGTGTCCTCACCCTGACCCTCACCATCGCCCCTCACACTACCTGGCCTTCACAGCCAGGAGCGTGTCAAGTGTTTCATCACAGCAATATCACTGAGGGACACAGAGATACAGGCAGGAGGAGACAAAGATGAGAGAGGAAGAGTGTGCATGGGTAAAGAGTATGGCTATAGAGACACAGAGATACAGGCAGGAGGAGACAACGATGAGAGAGGAAGAGTGTGCATGGGTAAAGAGTATGGCTATAGAGACACAGAGATACAGGCAGGAGGAGACAACGATGAGAGAGGAAGAGTGTGCATGGGTAAAGAGTATGGCTATAGAGACATAGAGATACAGGCGGGAGGAGACAACGATGAGAGAGGAAGAGTATGCATGGGTAAAGAGTATGGCTATAGAGACACAGAGATACAGGCAGGAGGAGACAACGATGAGAGAGGAAGAGTGTGCATGGGTAAAGAGTATGGCTATAGAGACACAGAGATACAGGCAGGAGGAGACAACGATGAGAGAGGAAGAGTGTGCATGGGTAAAGAGTATGGCTATAGAGACACAGAGATACAGGCAGGAGGAGACAACGATGAGAGAGGAAGAGTGTGCATGGGTAAAGAGTATGGCTATAGAGACACAGAGATACAGGCAGGAGGAGACAACGATGAGAGAGGAAGAGTGTGCATGGGTAAAGAGTATGGCTATAGAGACACAGAGATACAGGCAGGAGGAGACAAAGATGAGAGAGGAAGAGTGTGCATGGGTAAAGAGTATGGCTATAGAGACACAGAGATACAGGCAGGAGGAGACAACGATGAGAGAGGAAGAGTGTGCATGGGTAAAGAGTATGGCTATAGAGACACAGAGAGAGAAAGGAAAGAGACTTTGTAGATGAAAGGGAAAGCGTGATAGCAGATTTCCCAAAACGCTCAGGTCAGAAGAAGTTCAAGACATAAAGATAATGTGGGGAGTAGACAGTGAGAGTTGGAATCTTCCATCCTCCTAAGAAGCCAGATGAGTCTTTACTAGCACTGAGGGACTCTGGGAGATGGAGTTTCAACCATCTGGACAGGATTCAGGTGGAGGTAGTATATTATTTATTGATGATCAGTGGTCTGGTCTTGACTCCCAACTCTCTCAACCCCAGGCAGGCCCTGTCATGCAATGCTACTCTCTTAATTCCTTTTTCATTTAGGGTTAATTAACCAGGGTAAACTTCCTAGAGTTTGAAAACCAACCTCTTGTTCGCGGGAGACCAAATGTATGAAAAACAAACAAACAGAGAGTCATGTAGGTACAGGACTGGCTCTAGCCATTTGAGGGCCCTAAGTGAGATCTGGTTGGGGGCCCCCATGTCCCGGTAAAACATATTAGTGCTTCCGTCCCCCTTTCATGGCTGAGAGAAGAATTTGAGTTTTAAAGTTAATTTTCTGCAATACTACCCATTTTGCCATTGGGTGGAGAGACATCTTTGCAGTTTTATAGAAGTTGGGAAAAAAAACAAGCGACCGCTTATGCCTGTAGCTGGCCCTGTGTAGCTAGATGTCTTACCAGAATGAAGGACTTGTGTGCTGGTCCTGAGAGAGAATCATATAGAATCCATGTTATCTAATATTATAGATGTCTTACCAGAATGGAGGACCTGTGATCAGGCCCCGTGGTGTGCTCCAGGAAAGCAGCCCTCTCCAGCGCCTCTGTCTCCCCAGGGAAAGTCACGTCTCTGGACTCTAGATCATCGTAATCCAGGGGAACACCGCTCCCATCCTTAGGCCCATCGTGACTTATCAGGATCTGGATGTCAACCAAAGGGGAGTTGAACACATCAGTGAACACAGTTAAGATACAGTATGCGTCCCAAATGGCACCCCAGTTATTCCCTTTATAAAGTACAAACGTTTGACCAAAGCCTGTTCTAAAGTAGTGTACTATATAGCTAGGGTGCCATTTGGGAAACACCCACATTGAACAGGTTCAGGTTGACTTTTTAGAATCTGTACGTCAGCCACATAGGAGAGTTGATCATTGAATCATTGAACATAGTTCAGATATATTCACAAGGTGAATAGGACATGTTCCCAGCTACTGGTGCCAAATCATGTTTTTTTGCATCTCAAATGACACCCTACTACCTATATAGTGCACTACTTTTGTCAGGGCGTTGGTAAAAAAAACAGTGCAATATATAGGGAATAGGGTGCCTTTTGAGACATACACCAGGAAACTTTACCAGTGATTGGCGCCAAACTATTTTAAAATAATGTTCTGCGTGTGAATGGTGTTGTTTCATTCAGGGGCTCAGGACTAGTGTTGCAAAGCAGCCGGTAATTTAGGTAATTAACAGAAAATCTATGACAATCTATCGTAACTTTGGAGATGTATATTTGAATAACTTAAAAACATTTAGAATAATATAGAATATTCCTTTTTTATATCTGTGTCCATATTGTCCATGAGTTTCTAGTACATGGTTCAAGAGAAAATAGTCTAATTAATGAAAAAAGCATGCAATTACTTTCAATTAACTCTACTAACTATTGACTTTTTCATAACTGCCACCAGTTTGATGGCAAAACACTGAAACAAATACATATTGACATAATAACATACAATACATACAATACAAGTTAAAAAAACAAACATATATAGGATATTTAATGCTGAAACCCTCATATTAAACACTAATGGTATCACTAAGTTGATGGTGAATAAGGTTTTACAGCTTTGTCATTCAATTAGTAAAAAAATTACATCTTATTCAATCATTTCATAAGTTTTACATGTGATAAGGCCACACAGAGGGCCAGAGATTATTACAGAACTGTACACAAAAGGGCCACTAGATGTCTTGTGATAGATTACATAAAATCCTTCGAAGATACCAAAATTCTGGTGGTTTACTGGTAAACCTCTAAAGTTTCCAGTAATATACCCTCCCTTTGCAACCCTACTCAGGACACCAGTGATGCGGCTCTGGTCTGAATCTAGCTGCCACAACATTCTGCAACAGATGAGCTGAAATTAAAACGTGGGAACGTCCAGAGATTTCAACAGTCCAGAGCTGAGAGCTCTATCAGGTAGAACCCTGTGAAGCATATATATTTCATTTTCTCCACAGGAAAGAAACACTGGAAGCCCACTCTGTGTACTTCAGTTGTTTACAGGCTCAGAGGTGAGTTAGGGCTAGAAGAAAAGGACTAAATGAGGTCAATTATTGCCATTGACATTTAGTTTATTCCTACTGGTGCTTATTTCACACGTGTTGACCCTCCAGTGTAGTCTCTAGTCTAAGTGTGCATCCCAAATGGCACACTATTCCCTATATATTGCACTACTTTTGACCAAGGCTCTAATATAGTAAATAGTAGACTTGGGCGGTATACCATATATACCATATACCGGGGAAATTCTGAAATAGCCACAGGATGTTTTTTCAATATCGTCAATACCGTTGAAACTATTTATTTTACATTTTTATACATTAGAATATTTGTAGCTACTTTTTAAGTAAATACCTGCAGTCAACTTGTGCAATACGTTAGGAGATAAAAAAGATTCCGTTCTTCAGTTTACCTGTCAAATAATTTTTTATTATGAAGCTTACTGGCAGTCCCCCGTCACGTGGTGTTTGTTTACAAACACACAACAACGAGAGACCAGAACCGTGTGAGTCACTAACTGTTGTGCAGCACGCGTCCAGTGATCTAGTTTCACTATGGAATTCACAACTAAATGTTTGCCAGCTAGATATTTTATAACTATTACGGTAACTGTCTAAAATGCGGTTGTGCATTGGGTTTGCTAATTTAGTAGCTTGTTAGCTATCTAGCTAAGTGGTTAGCGTCTTCCAAAATCAAGCTTCGCTTTGTAACAGCTGAGAATCCACTGCTGGATCAAGAGCCTTGTTGTCTAATGTGTGTTTTGTGCAGAAAACTGTGAGTAGCAGTTTTTAGTTACTTGTAAAAATGTATGAGCTGGGATGTCTGTCCTGCAAATAGTCAGAGACTGTATAAAATGTTTGCAATGTGCTTGTTAGCATTTAGTTAGCACTCTATGGGTTAGCATTGCTAACCTTTGGACTACAGAGGCTCAGTGGGGTTTGAAAATAGCTCCCCTTCTGTTCAATGCTGGTATGACCAAATATCACGGTGGCACAAGGTCGGTATGAAGGTATGACAATCTGGATACCGCCCAAGCCTAATACATTAAAATGCTTATTCGTAGGATGTAACACACAAGGACATGGGGCTTTGATGTATTGCGAAACAGCTAAATGAAGAATACTTTATTTTGACCATAGGGAACTGAAGTTATCTTTGTATCTAAGAAGAGAAAAAAACAATAATTTTCCAGGAGTAATAAAGGCCTAGTTAACACATTTTGCAGGGGGTATTTTATTTATTTATTTAAATGTTGATTTATCAAGGGATGGGAAGTCCCCTCAGCACCCCTACTTCCCACAGCAATTCATACTGTTGTCCTGATTTTAGCGCTAGCTGCCCCTAGTTGTTCCTCCCATGCACATAGAGATAATGGATTACCATTACAGGATAGGGTTGGGGGATACGGCCATAGAGATCCTATAATTGTTCTATTTAAATATGTGAATACAGTACTCATATAGGGCTAGTTTCCAGACAGACCAAGCCAAGTCTTGGACTGAAAGTATTTTAAATGGAGATGCATTTTAGTCCAGGGGTATGCTTATTAGGGTCTGGGCACCCTCAATTTCCAGGCTTTACAAGATTTTGGAGTATGGTAACATGTGGTAGGCTAGGGTCCAGGAAACGTGCCTTCAATGAGTTGATCATTTGCTAAATGTGCTACTCACTGAGTTGATGTAGAGGACCATAGGACCGGGGTGCATGGGGTACTTGGTGGTCTGACAGCCCTCCAATGGGGTCACCAACGTGTAGTGGGTGGAGTTGACCGTTGCTTTGCATTCTGGGTCTTGAAGAGTCAGGTTGACATTAGCGTAACCGTTGGCCTGAGGAAAGAGACAATGTAATTATAAATAAATAGTTAATCATCTATAAAGTATTTTTTTAATGATATAATGTCAATATAATCTATCATCTTTGCAATAAAATTTAAATCATGATCAATGATCATCTCAAAACGATCAGTAGAGCTGACTGAGACACATGACACTAGACTAGTGAGGCATTAGACGTCACTATGCCATTCTACAGCACATACTACTTCTCTGTGTGATGTTAAATAAAAACACAGGATAGTCCAACTCTAACCATAAGTATACCTAATTGCAGTGTGAGGGTTTTACTACACTGTTGTCTATTGTGTTGGGCCTGCTTCACAGTGCCCAATGGTAGCACACAAGTACAGACACACACACAGTAGCAAACACACTACACACTGTTGACTCAAGTCAGTGCCAGTCAGTATTAAAGAGGAATAATCATACAGTTAAATCAAGCATGAAAAGTGTGAATTCCACAACTGCCTTTCCTCCATTTTTGACACAATGAAGGCAGACATTTAGTCACAGCGATAAACCAGTTGGCTGACTACTCAAGTATCTCCTCACCTGCAGACTCTCTCGGTCGATGCAGACCACTATCCTGCTCTCCTCACACTGAACACTGAGACCAACACTGAGGGTCCCCTGCTGCTCCTCAGGCTCCCCACCCAGCTCCCCTCCCAGCCAAGGCCGGTCATCCAGGGAGGGGGGCAGGGACAGGTAGGGCAGGCCCTGCTCCATGAGCGGGGGGAAGGTGAAGGGCAGGCCACTGGAGTGTGGGGCAGCACCCCCCTGACCACCAGAGAGGATGGGGTTGGTGTCACGTAAGATGGAGAGTTCTGGAGGGAACATGGAATCCAGGGGATCCACCACATCTGTAAGTGAAGTGTGTGTGACACATTTTAGTCACACACACACAGATGCACAGATACAGAGACTCACGAAAGCACAAGCACGAATGCACACGCACGCGCACACACTTACACACACATACACACACACACACACTTACACACACACAGGCCTCATCTGGTGATTTTAAAGGCATGGAGATTGCACCTAGCACAAACAGAACAGAACATTGAAACATAATTTATTTACACAGTAGATATCTTTCTTAAATGTCGTAAACCAATGTCTATTTGTCATGCATTATCTATTATTTTCATTACAGTAAACATACACTTTCAATGACCACTTTATTAGTTACACCCATCTAGTACCGGGTCGGAGCCCCCTTTGCCTCCAGATCAGCCTGAATTCTTCAGAGAATGGATTCTACAAGGTGTGGCATTCAAACGTGGCTCAATTGCTATCAAGGGACCTAATATGTGTCAGGAAAATATTCCTCACACCTTTACACCACCGCCACCAGCCTGTATCATTGACACCAGGCAGGATGGTGCCATGGACTCATGCTGTTTACACCAAATCCTGGCTACCATCAGCGTGACGCAACAGGAACCGGGGTTCGTCGGACCAGGTGATGTTTTTCCACTCCTCAATTGTCCAGTGTTGGTGATCGCATGCACACTGGAGCCGCTTCTTCTTGTTTTTAGCTAATAGGAGTGAAACCTGTCTTCTGCTGCAATAGCCCATCCATGACAAGGACTGATGAGTTGTGCGTTCCGAGATGCCATTCTGCACACCACCGTTATTTGCCTGTTTGTGGCCCGTCTGTTAGCTTGCACGATCTCCTTCGAGCTTTCTCATCAACGAGCTGTTTTTGCCCACAAGACTGCTGCTGACTGGATGTTTTTTGTTTGTCGCACCATTCTCTGTAAACCCTAGACACTGTCATGCATGAAAAGCCCAGGAGGCCGGCTGTTTCTGAGATACTGGAACCGGCGTGCCTGGCACCGACAATCATACCATGCTCAAAGTCGCTTAGGTCACTTGTAGGGTTGGGCGTAAATCCCAGGATTTACGGTATTACTAGCTTGGTACACAAGGGGGAGCCAAAATAAACTCAAAAAAGCCCTGTGGGCATCTATTACCAGAATGCTAACAAAATTAGAATAAGTAATAACACATTTCCATGGAAGTTGCTAGCTAAATATGCTAACGTGCGCAAACAAAAATAAACTTATTGCAAAGACAGGCAATCCAGCTCATAAAGTTATACATATATAGGTAGGAGCTACCGAATGTCATTTTTGGTGAGTTTGGACATTTACAAGCGAATGTGAATGAGGGACTCAAAGTTTTGACGCATGCTTGTCTGAACAGTACTCTCGAGCAGTGTGTACAGGCTGTATCTGTGTGGAATCTGGAGTCACTAGGGCAACTGGCCTGCCTGCCCGCTCTGCTTGAAGAAGATGGGGAGGAGCAGACGGGCCAAGAACAGAGAGGATTAAAAAAAAGCAAGGAAATCAAGACAGCCTACAGATAACTCATCCAAAGGGCTTTGACTTATCAAACATGGCAGAAAGCTAACCAAATATTGTTAATTCAGCCACTTACTTAGATAACTAGCAAGTTAAATTAAGGGTTGCGTTATTCAGCCACTTACTTAGATAACTAGCAAGTTAAATTAAGGGTTGCGTTAAGCAGCCACTTACTTAGATAACTAGCAAGTTAAATTAAGGGTTGCGTTATTCAGCCACTTACTTAGAGAACTAGCAAGTTAAATTAAGGGTTGCGTTATTCAGCCACTTACTTAGATAACTAGCAAGTTAAATTAAGGGTTGCGTTATTCAGCCACTTACTTAGAGAACTAGCAAGTTAAATTAAGGGTTGCGTTAATGCAGAATTCTGTGTTTTTTCATGCAGGAACAAAATATGAAACGCATAAGAAATATTTTGCTGCGTTTTGGAAAGCAGATCTAAAATGGTTCTTACTGGAATTTCTGCTCGACACCAGATTAAATTTGTGCTTCAAGCTGCACTTCTCCACTTGGATGAGACTTCACGAACGGGCATTCTATCAGCAGACAGCGCTTTGAGATGAATTTTAAGCAAAACATTCGGAAATTTAGCTGCCTACATTCTTTCTATGATAAACATTAGAAATATGATGGCCATGCATCGTTTTTGCAAAAAAGACCTTGCTTTTTCATTGTAAGCTCATTTACTTTCCTGGTTGCCAGCCAAGTAGTGTTGCGCTTCTGTTGTCATGAAGCTATTTTCTGCCAAATTTGTTGCACTAATGTTTTTTCTGTGAAGGAAAACTATAGCTGCACATCCCTGATCACTAGTGAAGCAAAAGACACCATTGGCTTTCAATATAAAACGTGACCCCTGTCAATACACAGCAGGACTCACCTGCTCCCCCGCTTTCTCCCGTTGTGCTATTTACAAACAAACACTTGACTGGCTCAACTGTTCTGGGGAAGTAAGGTAAGATTCTTAATGTAAAATAATGTGACAGGTGAAATGAAGAATGCAATCTCCTAATATATTGCACAATTTGACTGCAGGTATTTACTCAAAAATAAGCTACAAATATTAAAATGTATTGAAAAAATTAAAATAAGTAGGTTCAATGGTGACAATATTGAAAAACCATCCCGTGGCTACTTCCAAATACCCCGGTATACCGCCCAAGCCTAGTGGAAGCCCGATCGGAATTTTTCAAATAAGTTATTCATACTCAAATAAGCCACCAATTGCTTGAAAACAACTTCTAAAAATCTTGGATAAAAAAAGGATGTTTAGAAGTCTATAATTACTCAGTGATGAGGGGTCTAGATTGTCTTTTTAAGGAGAGGTTGGACCAGAGCTGTTTTTGGAAAGGAGTCAGAGTTCATGGCGCAATTTACACTAGACATAATGTTGAGGCCAACATTAGGCCTAACTTCTTTTAGTAGTCTAGTAGGGATCACTTCTAATGGGCAGGAGGAGGTCTTCATGTGAGCTACAGTATCCAGGAGGGAATTAAAGGATATTTGCTCAAATGAGCAAAAGGAAGCAGTAGACAGTCTCAGAGCAGTTGCCTTTAGTGCCTCCTGACCAGAAATGCTGTTATGGTGTCGGATACTGTCAATCTGGGATCTAATATTTTCTATAAAGAATCGTAAAAACTATGTGCAGAGATCAGGGGATGCGAGCATGTCACTCTTAGGGGAGGGGGAGGGCACCAACAATACAATCAGTTGTCTATAAACAGAATTATAGAAGTCTGGGTGTTTCTCACCTGGCTCCCTGAGCCTCAGGTTAAAGGTGTTAGCTACAGGTGTGTGGGTGTAGGTGGTGACTGGTCCGTAACCATGATCCTCTGCCCACTTGATCAGGGCCTGAGAGCCAGACGGGAGGTGGTGCTTAGGGGTCCTAGACACCTCCATCAGCCTCTCTGTGTTGGGGCTCAGACTGATGGTATCAGGCGTCTGAAAGAAAGGTAAATACAGGTTTATATTAGTCATGGAATATTAAATATGACATACAGTATACAGTCATTTTCTTCTGACAGATGGAGTCACTCCTATGTGATGCTCGTCCCTCAGTACAAACAGAGCAATCTGACCATATTTTAAACCATTCTGTGTCATGAAAGTCATTTTATAGAGATCAAAGTGGGTGCTTTTTCTCTTCTAGTCAGCAGCATTTACAGTAATCTCTACCTCTGCTAAAGTTTAATTTCCTTTGTCTGACTGTATGGAACAGTAAAAACGACCCTGTCAGCTTCAAAAGCCAGCGTGACCACAACCCACAATGAAAGTGAGAGTATTTCACATACTTTCATATCTTGACAGAGTAAAAGTCGAAGAACCATTTTACATTTGTTAGGTTTCTTCATGGAAGGAAAACCCATGACAAATGTACTACTGCCCATAGTGGTGAAGAGTCATACGCACGCACGCACGCTTGATCAAACACACACACACACACACACACATCGAAGGCCTGATCAATGGTGGGACTTAGTCTGTGTCAGATTTCTACCAGAATTCCTCATTAGTTCTGCAGTGTTCCGTGCTGTATAATGTGAGGGAGCTAATCCCTTCTTACAGATCCACTCTGTCTCAAATGGCATCCTATTCCCTATTTAGTGTACTACATATGACCAAGGCTCATGTACTCTATGTCAGCCTGGCCTGTACTTTCCCAGACACCCTGGACCCACTCCAATTCGCATTCCGCCTTAACAGATCCACAGATGACGCAATCTAGTTACTTCACACTGCCCTCTCCCACCTGGACAAGAGGGGAAATAACTATGTAAGAATGCTGTTCATAGACTACAGCTCAGCTTTCAACACCATAATCCCTTACAAGCTCATCTGCAAGCTGGGGACCATGGGACTGAACACCTACCTCTGTAACTGGTGGGTAGGCCTGATGGTGGGTAGGCCTGATCACCGACAGCGATGAGGGAGGAGGTCAGAGACTTGGAAGTGGTGTGCCATGACAACAACCTTTCCCTCAATGTCAATAAGACCAAGGAGCTGATCGTGGACTACAGAAGAAGGAGGGGAGAACACGTCCCTGTCCACATAGACAGGGCTGTTGTGGAGCTGGTTCAGAGCTTTAAATTCCTTGGCATCTACATCACTAAGGACTTAACATGGTCTACACAGACAGTTGTGAAGAGGGCACAACAGTCCTCTTTCTCCTCAGGAGGCTGAAAAGATTTGGCATGGGCTCTCGGATTCTCAGAAAGTTGTACAGCTGCACCATCGAAAGCATCTTGACTGGCTGCATCCCGGCTGGGTATGGCAAATGCACCACCATCGACCGCAACGCGCTACAGAGGGTGATGCGGACAGTCCAGTACATCACTCGGGGCGAGCTCCCTGCCATCCAGGATCTCTATATCAGGCCAGAAAAATTGCCAAGGACTCCAGCCCCCCAAGTCATTGACTGTTTACTCTGCTACCATCTGGCAAATGGTACCGGAGCTTCGGCTGTCAGACTAACAGGCTCCAAGACAGCTTCTACCCCAAGCCATAAGACTGCTAAATAGTCAAAAGAATGCTTAAAGGGATATTTCGGATTTTAACATGTTAGACCTCATTTTCCACTTACTTTTAGTTTTGAAGCCTCACCCAGACAATTGGTTTGATCAGACTTCCATTCCTGAGATTTCTTTGGCTGTCTTAGTTGCTTGCAAGAGTCAAATTGTGGTAGTGGCCAGACTCACCCCAAAAAACGTGTTTCAAAACATCTGGGCTATACAGGCATGTCAATATCGAAACACTTTTTCCACAATTACGAGCATAAATGTGTATATCCCGAACTGTGTTTACTGTTTTGCCCTTGTATTGGAACTAATTTCTATGTCACTACTACATCCGCGTGCTGCTAGTCTTGCTTAGCCACACCTCCAAATTCTACGGAGCCTGCTACTCGAGGATCTTTCAAGCGCTACACTGCCCAAAACCATTAAATCAAAATCAAAACATGTCTGAGTCGGACAGCTAAAACTGAAGAGGATGCATACTTTGCAGAACCATATTTATATGGGCCAGAATATACTGATGAAGAGCTTGGACAGATAGAAGCCGAGACAGAATGGGAGAAATGGCAACAGGTGATCCGGCCTGCCCCAATACATAGTGCCAGATGTAAAGTTTGGTGGAGGAGGAATAATGGTTGGGGCTAGGCCCCTTTCTTCCAGTAAAGGGAAATGTTAACGCTACAGCCTACAATTACATTTTAGACGATTCAGTGCTTCCAACTTTGTGACAATCGTTTGGGGAAGGCCCTTTCCTGTTTCAGCATGACAATGCCCCGTGCACAACGCAAGGTTCAGACAGAAATGGTTTGTCGAGATCTGCGAGCATTTCACGGTTAAGTATTCGGCGCATGTGACAAATAATATTTGATTTGGTTATTAACTGTCATGTTAAACAGATATTTATTTTTTGTAATTTATCCAAAGCAAATAGGGTTAAGTGCCTTGCTCAAGGGCACATCAGCATATGTTTTTTTCTCCACGTAGTCAGCTTGGGGATTTGAACCAGCAACCTTTCAGTTACTGGCCCAACGCTCTTAACCGCTAGGCTACCTGCCAACCCATATAGGACCAAGCTGGTACTGGTACTGTCCTAGAACAGTAAACTGCAGGTCAGTAGGTAAACTGCAGGTAAACTGCCAACCTTTGTGTTAATACACGTTTGCGTTATACGCCTACCCATCCAAACACCCTACTGTTTCTGGAATCCAAACCACTCAGGTCTGGTGAAACCATAGGCAGAGCTAGGACTGCTCCCAAATGGCACCCTATTCCCATTATAGTGCACTACATTTGACCAGGGCCCATAGTACTTTGGTCAAAAGTAGTTCACTTTATAGGGAATAGGGTGTCATTTGGGATGCAACCAGGGCCTGCAGTCAGCCAGGGCCTGCAGTCAGCAGCGCTCATAACTCACATTATCATGGATGACAAACAGGTCAGGCTGTGAGCACAAATACTGTCTGTGATGAGCCTATGAAAATGTCTTGCCCCCCTCCTCTCTTCCTCCTTTCTCCTCCTCCTTTCCCTTCCTTATTTGATGCGATGACAACCCTTAGTGCTGTCAGGGTGATATTTCACGGTTCATCCATCCCCCTCCCTCCTTCCATCCCTACATCCCCTGCAGGCAGGTTGAAACCAGGTGCCAATTCAACACTCCTCAGATTGTGACAAATGTATTGGTCAGCAACACAAAGTGGTGACATGCCTGTCTGTCTGCTGTGCCTGTCTAGTCATGTGTTGTGACATGGTTATTCTGCCTGTATCCCCTCACACCATCAGTGCCATTGTGATGTGTTACTGAGACAGTGAAAAACATTTTGGAAGTGAGAAATCTGAAAGTAGAACTACTCAATTTGAACTCAACAGTGCCGCCACTTGGTTTGCTATAAAGCTGAGGGATGGAGTCTTGGGTCTCTGGAGATGGCCATTAAATAAACTGCTACTACTGAAAATCAAATAATTTTTATTTAGGTCAAAACAGCTCTTTCCAAAAGGAAAGAGTGTTTGTTTGTGTGTTTGTTACGTTAAGAGTGACGTTCTGAGTCACGTACCACTACATTCAGTTTCCCGCTGATGCTGTGAGCCTTGATGACCCAGTTGACAGACTTCTGACACTTCAGCAGCAGCACGATGTCACGGGGCAACAGAACATCTGCCCCCAACGGCCTCAGATCAACGATCACATCCACCTGGAACGCACTGCTCAAGGAGAGGGAGAGAGAGAGAGACATAAGAATTTTGGAAGGCCCAAAACACTCTGTATTTACATGCCTTCTCTCAGTCTGGCCAACTGATTAAGAAACTGGAAGTATTCCCAGAAAGAGGAGGACATGTGTGTAACAGACCAGACCACATAGTGGAAGTATGGTGAAATACATGTATTTCTGGGCTCTTCATGCATATACAAATTAATCACACCACTGGAAGAGTGAGGCGATTATCTGGCAGACTGGAGATAGGTTGCATCCCAAATGGCGAATAGTGAATAGGGTGCCAATTTGGGACAACCTCATAGACTCTGAGCCTGAGGTAGAGTTCTTAACAAAACATCATAAGGTCAATATTACCCACCCTCTTCCTTCGTATCCAAAACAAACTACCAGAGACCAGAGAGAGAGAGATCATTCAGGCCTCTTGTAATGGGGAAATTACACTGAGATCATTAAGGTTTGTGCTAAGAGTTACTGTGATCGACATAATGTGTATTGTATTGACATAAAGGGCCAGTTTCCCAGTGAACAATTAAGTCTGCTCCTCGACTCAAAGCAAGCTCAATAGAGAATCTCCATCTCTTTAGTCCAGAACTAGGCTTAATCTGTCCAGGAAACCAGCCCAAACTAGATAAACGTGCACCCTATTTGGGTCAGACTATTTTTTGGTTCTGGTCGTGGGCTACAGTACTGACCAGCTGGAGTTATGTTTATGTTATGGTTGTGGTGGATTACAGTACTGACCTACTAGAGTTGGGTGCTTGCAGCTCGATGATGTGGACCTCTTGGTCCTGGTCTGGTCCAGACAGGACACAGCCTTTAGAGGCCTGGGACTCTACGTAGCCAGCAAGGTAGTTCAGAGAGAGGAACTTGTTGTCGATCTTGCAAGTATCGGAGAACACTGGGTCTGGAAGAGGAAAGGAGAAGGTGGGTGGATGCGATTATGAGATGAGATCATGACTCGATGTATAATTCGAACACTGGATGTGATGTGATTATACATGATTAATCGTCAAGAGGAAGAAGCTCTGACGAACGCAGAGAGGACAATACGTAAGCTTAATATACTGAAGTGATACTGGGAATCGCTGTGTGCAAGTTTTTTTTAACTTTCAAGATGATTACTCATGAGCAAATGGGTGAGTATTTACACTACAGTTTGTTCAGCCAACGTTTTGAGATATCTAAACTAGAGGTCGATACCAAATAAGTCGATACCGATTAATCGGCCGATTTCTTTTTTTTTTTAATGTATTTGTAATAATGACAATTACAACAATACTGAATGAACACTTATTTTAACTTAATATAATACATGAATAAAATCAATTTAGCCTCAAGTAAATAATGAAACATGTTCAATTTGGTTTAAATAATGCAAAAACAAAGTGTTGCAAAAGAAAGTAAAAGTGCAATATGTGCTATGTAAGAAAGCTAACGTTTAAGTTCCTTGCTCAGAACATGAGAACATATGAAAGCTGGTGGTTCCTTTTAACATGAGTCTTCAATATTCCCAGGTAAGAAGTTTTAGGTTGTAGTTATTATAGGAATTATAGGACTATTTCCCTCTATACCATTTGTATTTCATTAACCTTTGACTATTGGATGTTCTTATAGGCACTTTAGTCTTGCCAGTGTAACAGTATAGTTTCCGTCCCTCTCCTCACTCCTCCCTGGGCTCGAACCAGCAACACAACGACAACAGCCACCATTGAAGCAGCGTTACCCATGCAGAGCAAGGGGAACAACGACTAGAAGGCTCAGAGCGAGTGACTTTAGAAACGCTATTAGCGCGCGCTAACTAGCTAGCCATTTCACTTCGGTTACACCAGCCTCATCTCGGGAGTTGATAGGCTTGAAGTCATAAACAGCGCAATGCTTGACGCACAACGAAGAGCTGCTAGCAAAACGCACGAAAGTGCTGTTTGAATGAATGTTTACGTGCCTGCTTCTGCCTACCACCGCTCAGTCAGATACTTAGATACTTGTATGCTCAGTCAGATTATATGCAACGCAGGACACGCTAGATAATATCTAGTCATATCATCAACCATGTGTAGTTAACTAGTGATTATGATTGATAATTTTTTATAAGATAAGTTTAATGCTAGCTAGCAACTTACCTTGGCTTACTGCATTCGCGTAACAGGCAGTCTCCTTGTGGAGTGCAACGAGCGAGAGGCAGGTCGTTATTGCGTTGGACTAGTTAACTGTAATGTTGCAAGATTGGATCCCCCGAGTTGACAAGGTGAAAATCTGTCGTTCTGCCCCTGAACAAGGCAGTTAACCCACCACTAGGCTGTCATTGAAAATAAGAATGTGTTCTTAACTGACTTGCTTAGTTAAATAATGGTATAAAAAAATATATATATAAATGAAAAAATCAGCAACTCGGCGCCCAAAAATACAGATTTCCAATTGTTATGAAAACTTGAAATCGACCCTAATTAATCTACCATTCCGATTTAATCGGTCTAAACACTTTGGGATTGCTGGTAAAAGACAGGGACATACAGACAGGTTTAGCATTGAACACTATTATTCAGGTTCTGACAAAATTAAGGCCAATATGTTTTGAAAATACATTTTGAACAATATCAGTCATAAACGCATCCAATCAGTAATTCCTGTCAGGTTTCCCACCATTCTAAATTATAATTTATTTACTCAAATATTATTATACTCCATCCAACTGCCCAGGCATGCAATCTCTTCTCCATCTTTTCAGAGGAATCACAAGACAGATGCTTCCTTATTTGGCAAACAAGGTCTTGGACAGTAGTGAGGTTTAGAGAATATAAAGTAAAGGTTTGGCACCTTCCTCCCCGAACCTCCTCATGGCACTTTGAAGAGCTGAGGATGAGTGTATGTGTGTGTGTGTGTGTGTCTCTCTCCTCTCCTCCAAGTGACTAAGAACATGGAGAGCACAGAACATGGAGAGCACAAAACAAAGGCCTGAGGTGTATGTTTCATGATTAACTACTCGTGGTGTGATTCTGATAACGTTCAGGAAGTCCTTTTGTTCACCCGACCTAGAATACCGACCTCACAATCAAATGCAGACCGTATTACCTCCCAAGAGATTTATCTTTGGTTATAGTACCAGCCGTGTATATTCCCCTTCAAGCCGATACCACGACAGCCCTCAAGGAACTACACCTGACTTTGTGCAAACTGAAAACCACAAATCTTGAAGACGCATTTATTGTAGCTGGGGGCTTTAAAAAAATGAATCTGAAGAAAAAGATACAGAAGTTCTATTAACACATTGCCTGTACAACTCGCACTTCAAAAACTATTGACCATTGTAGCCATCCCAGAAGGGAGAGAAACAAAGGCCCTCCCCCACCCTCAGTTTGGCAAATCAGATCACGACTCCATTCTTCTCCTCCCTTCCTATAGGCAGACACTCAAACAGGAAGTACCTAGGCTAAGGTCTATTCAACGCTGGTCTGACCAATCAGAATCCATGCTTCAAGATTTATTTTGAGCATGTGTACTGGGATATGTTCTGGGTTGCTTCTGAGAATATCATTGACGTATACACTGACACAGTGACTGAGTTAATCAGGAAGTGTATAGGGGATGTTGTTCCCACTGACTGTTAAAATCTTCCCAAATAAAAAAGCATGGATAGATGGCAGCATTCACGCAAAACTGAAACCACGAACCACCGCATTTAACCATTGCAAGGTGACCGGGAATATGGTTGAATAAAAAACAGTGCAGTTATGCACTCCGTAAGGCAATCAAACAAGCAAAACGTCAGTACAGAGACAAAGTGGAGTAATTCAACACGAGATCTATGTGGCAGGGACTCCAGACAATCACGGACTACAAAGGGAAAACCAGCCACGTCGTGGACACCGACATCTTGCTTCTGGACAAGCTAAACACCTTCTTCAGCAGTTTTGATGATAACACAATGCGACCGACACAGGCCACTCCTGAGGACTGTGGGCTCTCATTCTCTGAGTAAGACATTTAAGTGTGTTAACCCTTGCAAGGCTGCCAGCCCAGATTGCATCCCTAGCCATATCCTGGCTGGAGTGTTTACGGACATATTCAATCTCTCTCTATCCCAGTCAGCTATCCCCATTTGCTTCAAGATGTCCACCATTGTTCCTGTATCAAAGAAAGCAAAGGCAACTGAACTAAATGACTAATCGCATATAACCTCCACCTTACCTGACACCCTAGACCAATTTCCATTTGCATACCGACCCAAAAGACCCACAGACGATGCAATCGTCATCACACTGCACACTGCTCTATCCCATCTGGACAAGAGGAATACCTATGTAAGAATGCTGTTCATTGACTACAGCTCAGCCTTCAACACCGTAGTACCCTCCAAGCTCATCATTAAGCTAGGGACCCTGGGTCTGAACCACGTGCAACTGGGTCCTGGACTTCCTGATGGGCCGGTCCCTGGTGTTGAAGGTAGGAAACCTCACCTCCACTACACTGATCCTCAACACAGGGGCCCCACAGCCCCCTCCTGTACTCCCTGTTCACTCTGCCTCCAACTCAATCATCAAGTTTGTAGACGACACAACAGTAGTAGGCCTAATTACCAACAATGACGAGACAGCCTACAGGGAGGACGTGAGGGACCTTGCGGAGTGGTTCCAGGAAAATAACCTCTCCCTCAACTTCAACAAAACAAAAAGCTGATTGTGGACTCCATGAGACAGCAGGGAAGCAGTGAAGAAGGTGAAAAGCTTCAAGTTCCAAGGCATACACATCACTGACATGGTCTGAAATGGTCCACCCACACAGATAGTGTGGTGAAGAAGGCGCAACAGCGCAACTTCAACCTCAGGAGGCTGAAGATATTTTGCCCCTAATTTTGCCCCTAAGACTCTTACAAATTTTAACAGATGGCCATTGAGAGCATCCTATCAGGCTGTATCACTGCCTGGTATCCCGCTCTCCAGAGGGTGGTGCAGTCTGCCCAACGCATCACCGGGGGCAAACTACCTGCCCTCCAGGACACCTACAGCACCCGATGTCACATGAAGGCCGAAAAGATTATCAAGGACATCAACCACTTGAGCTAAGGCCCGCTATCATCCAGTAGGCGAGGTCAGAACAGGAGCATCAAAGCTCAGACCGAGAGACTAAAAAACAGCTTCTATCTCAAGACTGTATGGTGTTAAATGCCGAGCTGTAGTCGATGAACAGCATTCTCACATAGGTATTCCTCTTGTCCAGATGGGTTAGGGCAGTGTGCAGTGTGGTTGAGATTGCATCGTCTGTGGACCTATTTGGGCGGTAAGCAAATTGGAGTGGGTCTAGGGTGTCAGGTAGGGTGGAGGTGATATGGTCCTTGACTAGTCTCTCAAAGCACTTCATGATGACGGAAGTGAGTGCTACGGGGCAGTAGTCGTTTTGCTCAGTTACCTTAGCTTTCTTGGGAACAGGAACAATGGTGGCCCTCTTGAAGCATGTGGGAACAACAGACTGGGATAGGGATTGATTGAATATGTCCGTAAACATACCAGCCAGCTGGTCTGCGCATGCTCTGAGGGCGCGGCTGGGTATGCCGTCTGGGCCTGCAGCCTTGCGAGGGTTGACACGTTTAAATGTTTTCCTCACGTCGGCTGCAGTGAAGGAGAGTCCGCATGTTTTAGTTGCGGGCCGTGTCAGTGGCACTGTATTGTCCTCAAAGCGGGCAAAAAAGTTATTTAGTCTGCCTGGGAGCAAGACATCCCGGTCCGTGACGGGGCTGGTTTTCTTTTTGTAATCCGTGATTGACTGTAGACCCTGCCACATACCTCTTGTGTCTGAGCCGTTGAATTGAGATTCTACTTTGTCTCTATACTGACGCTTAGCTTGTTTGATTGCCTTGCGGAGGGAATAGTTACACTGTTTGTATTCGGTCATGTTTCCTTCCAGTCACCTTGCCCTGATTAAAAGCAGTGGTTCGCGCTTTCAGTTTCACGCGAATGCTGCCATCAATCCACGGTTTCTGGTTTGGGAATGTTTTAATCGTTGCTATGGGAACGACATCTTCAACGCACGTTCTAATGAACTCGCTCACCGAATCAGCGTATTCGTCAATGTTGTTGTCTGTTCCAATACGGAACATATCCCAGTCCACGTGATGGAAGCAGTCTTGGAGTGTGGAATCAGATTGGTTGGACCAGCGTTGAACAGACCTCAGCGCGGGAGCTTCTTGTTTTAGTTTCTGTCTGTAGGCAGGGATCAACAAAATGGAGTCGTGGTCAGCTTTTCCGAAAGGAGAGCGGGGCAGGGCCTTATATGCGTCGGGGAAGTTGGAATAGCAATGATCCAAGGTTTTTCCAGCCCTAATAATGAAGAGATCAGAACTAACACACATGGAATCATGTCGTAACCAAAAGTGTTAAACAAATGTAAATATTTTATACTTGAGATTCTTCAAAGTAGCCACCCTTGATGACAGCTTTGCACACTCTCAGCCAGCTTCATGAGGTAGTCACCTGGGATGCATTTCAATTAACAGGTGTGCCTTGGTCAAAATTACACAAATTGCATCAGATGACCTAGCCTCCACAATCACACGACCTCAACCAAATTGAGATGGTTTAGGATGTAACATAATTTCTAGTAGCATGGATCAGACCAATGTGCAGCGTGGTAAGTGTCCATAATGATATATTTAATAAATCAACAAAATAACAAAAGTACAAACAAACAACCGAAACAGTCCCGTATGGTGAAAACACAGGATACAACCACCCACAAAACACAATAGAAAACAGGCTACCTAAATATGGCTCCCAATCAGAGACAACGACTGACACCTGCCTCTGATTGAGAACCATACTAGGCCAAACACATAGAAATATAACAACAGAACAAAACATAGAAAACAACAGAATGCCCACCCCAACTCACGCCCTGACCAACTAAAATAAAGACATGAAAAAGGAACTAAGGCCAGAACGTGACATGGGATGAGTTGGACAGCAGAGTGAAGGAAAAGCAGCCAACAAGTGCTCAGCATATGTGGGAACTCCTTCAAGACTGTTGGAAAAGCATTCCAGGTGAAGCTGGTTGAGAGAGTGCCAATAGTGTGCAAAGATGTCATCAAAGCAAAGGTTGGCTACTTTGAAGAATCTAAAATATTTAACACGTTTTTGGTTACTACATGATTCCATATGTGTTATTTCATTAGTTTTGATGTCTTCACTATTATTCTACGATGTAGAAAATAGTACAAATTAAAAAAAGAAAGAAAAACCCTGGAATGAGTAGGTGTGTCCAAACTTTTGACTGGTACTGTATATATATATATATATATATATATAAACCCATATATATATATATATACACAAATCTAAAAGTTAAATAATTGAATTAAAAAATATATAACTATTAAGATGAGCAATGTCGGAGTCCTAATATTTCTATATTTCTTAATTCCATTATTTTACTTTGATGTGTGTATTGTTGTGAATTGATGGATATTACTGCACTGTTGGAGCAAGGAACACAAGCATTTTGCTACACCCGAAATAACATCTGCTAAATATGTGTACGCGACCAATAGAATTTGATTTGATTTTGACATAATGCTGTAATGTGTAATGGAGCCATTACTCCACTCCACTCCTGGCAGTAACTGTGATATTGTCTTGCATTGAAAGATAGGAGACCTATTAACGACTATCTATCTGGATGTTGATGAAGTTGAACGTGCTGTCGGTTCGGTTTCTAAAAGACCAGTGGGGAGTGAAACAGTGAAGGAAGGAGTGAAGCATGGCTTCAATGGATCAATCACACAACATCCCTGGAGGAGCCCTGGACTTTCAACAGCCAGCCTCCCTACTACAGTAACTCTACTGACTGGTTGAGAGGAGATGAGGCCCCCAATGTCTGCTTTTGCTCAAGACACCTCTTCACAGTTTTTTCCACTTACAGCTCATAGTTATCAAGGAACATCTCACATTCCCTAAACCCATTAATGCCTTCGACAGTTTAGTTTACTACAAACTTTGCTGCTCAGAAGAGATCTTCCTATAGACGCAAGTTGAGGAGCAAGGCCCCTATCATCTTACTTAACAGCAGCTTGAGGAGTTAAGTAGGAGATAATATGATAAATAGATCTCTCTCGTGTATTTGACTAAACCTGCTTGAAGACTTGAATAGCAAGAAACAGTCCCATGTTTGATCTCTTCAGTCTACAAATTTGGTTCTTGTTTCATCAACTTCGGTACAACTCTGCCACTTCCCTCTTTTTCTCAGAGTGCACAGGACTAGTCTATCAGGCCTCAAATATGGCAGCAGGCCTACACACAAGCTAGCAATCAGAGCAGCGATCCCTCACAAACCTACTACGCATTTCCATCAGTCACTTCTTCCTCACTCCACTGACTCTGGGCTCATGGCCAAATAAGAAAAGTGACAAGCAAGGAAAGCAAGGTGCCAGATTACAAAATAAAGAAATTCTATGTGCAACTGGTCAAGTCTATGTGCACCTGAAGGTTGGCTAGTGGAACTGAGAAGTCAGAAAACAGAGAGTGTGTGCTCTGCTACTGTATGGCCTCCATTAAGAATGACTGACTGAGTAGGAACCCCTTAATTAAGGTTTAGTGGGGAAGAAAAGGCCTGTCACAAGGCAAAGAAAATATACAGTTAGTGAAATTAGGTGTAAAAGTCCCCAGGCATTCTAAACGAGAATGTGGCACACATTCTCCCACTTTGATGTATGGTTTCACCTGAAACCAATGGTTATCCTACAGAAAGGACAGCCAAAGATCCCTTTATGGTTCTAGGTACCACCTTTTTCCATACTGTCCCTCTAACAGTAAAACACACCTTCTCCCACTTTGATGTAGATGTCCAGGGCAATCTTGAGTTCGGAGAAGGAGGTAACGGCTCTGTACTTCTTGGTGGCCCAGTTGAGGAGGTGTTCGTTGCCATGGGGAAGTAACTCCTTCTGAACATGACAGTGGAGGGAGAAGTTCCCTGGAGGGAAGTGGACATCAGATCCCCCAGATACCTGGAGGAAGGAGAGATACAACAATGTTATAGACAGTCAGTAAGAGAGACACCATGGCTTTACAGACAGACATACAGTGCACTTTTCATCAAGAGACATAACCCTGAGACATGGCTGTAGTGTGTTAGGAGTCATACTGTAGGAGTCTACAGCTATGTATCAGCACAACACAAGACACAGGGAATTGGACCACTGAGGTTTCAGATAGCTGGAGGGTTGAGAGACACAATGAGATTACAGACAGACACTGTACATCAGAAGAAATAGCCCCAAGACATGGCTGTAGGCTGCTATGGCATTACAGTAGGTGTAATAAGACTCTCATAGTCAGTTATAGGAGTCTACAGCCTTGTCTCAGGGCTAAAGGAACCACAGAGGAACATCACTTTGCCGGTGAGAGAAAAGAGCTGAAGGTAAGGATTCCACAGAATGACTGTGATACAGTAGGTTTCTGTATGACACTATGGCCCGGTTTCCCAGCCACAGATAAAACCTAGTCCTGGACTAAATAGCAAGCTCAATGGAGAATCTCCATTGGAAATTATTTTTAGTCTAGAACAAGGCTTAATTAGTGTCGAAAAACCTGACCCTAGCTGGAACATTTGAAAATTGTGGGAGGCAACCCAGCTGTCTAGAGAGACTAAGGCTTAATCAGTGTGTGGGAAATCGGTGCTAAGAGACTACCTAAAGCATTATGGACCTAGGGAGACGAAACACAGAGATACCATAGGAACAGTAAGGATTTACAGTATCGGTATATCTAGTCCAGAGAGCAATAAGCATTGATTTAATATCATAGGGATGATTTTTGATAGTCTAATCTACATCAAATAACTTTTTATTATTATTTGCAGTCTCCATTTCAGCTACTGAAGGAACTACATGTATAGTGTTACTGAGGACATAAAATGGTAAGCTACCACAAGGTAGCTGTGATTTACTGTTCAGAAGCTGTATTTTCTATTGGGCTCGTGGTTTTCAAGACTTTCACTCACAACGACTTCTTCGTTGATAAAGATATGCACATAAAACTCAATTCTGTATTGATATGTTCATCCACTTTTTGGGAAAATAACAAATTTGAGACAATAAAAGTAAAGGCCTGCCTAGAGGCAAACAAAAAAAGAGATGAACAGACCTTTCCAAATTTAAAACTTCCATCTAAACTTTGCGCAAACACATCTTTCACACCATCCCCATTCATTATTTTAAGACCTCTCACAATGTTCTCTCCTTATTTTCACACAAGGTCCCCTTGCACAATAAGGTGTCTGGTTTCTACTGTTTATATAACCTGTTATTGTGCGTAAGCAGTGTGCAGGGATTTATCAAAATGGCAGCAAACACCTGGAGTAGTATGGAGCTGTCTGTCATGAATGTAGCTAGCAGATACACACACGCATGTGATTGCATATGCACAAACACTTATCTGTCTTCATCATAGGTAAAACATGTGCAAGATGCGCGTGTCTGTGTATGCATGCTCACACACACACACACACACAATAACTCAGAGGTACAAAAGAAAGAGACAACTTTTATCAATGCAGTATGTTTGTTTGGCGTTGCCATTGGGGATCATCTCAAAGTAGATCATTTTGCCATATTAGAGCCGGCTGAGAGTGGGATGATACAATGAGACGCAGCCTAAGCCTAGGTAGGTAAAAAAGTGTGAGAGCACAAAACCCAGCTGTAATATGCAGAGTCAAAAGAAGAAGAAGAAAATGTAAGCTGAGCCCACAATGAAATGCTGGTTTGTCTTCTGGCAGAAAGGGAAGGAGGGATTGAGGAAGGGATGGAGGGAAAGATAGAAACTTGGCATGTGTGAGTGTGTGTGTGCATGTGCAGAGAAAGAGAGACCACCCCTTTTGGTTCTTAATGGACCTCGACCCATATGCTTCATTTCAGAGGGATAAACATTCACATGCGCTGAAAAACCTACTACTGACTGTAGTACAACTGTGAGCAGGGCTGAGCATCCCAGGCCAGTCGGCGGCTCCAACACACAGTCTCGTCTATATAGCCTACCTCATTATATTTCCATACTTGTCATTCTTATTACCAAGGCCTCCAATGTAAAGTGGGGGGCAGCTGACAACATGCTGCCTGGCAGGCCAAATTAAAACATTAACTCATAGAACTAAATTGATAGAGCGTAGTGCTGAATGGACCATTTCCCTAAAGCGTAGGTGGACATATAGGATCATTACGATCATTCAGACTTTGTTGCCTTCCCCAGATTTTGGTTAATAGGAATTTTCCAAAGAGGGGGGAGAGGAAAGCAAAAACACAAGAATCTACTGCAACGTTAGTTAATTTTTCAGATCATGGTGTCCATTTGTTTGTGTGAAAATTAGTTACATTATCTCTGTTATCTCTCCATCCCTATTTGGAGCTCCAGACAGAAAGGTTCTCCATTCCCCAAACACACACACACATGCATGTACACAAACACACACACACACTAGCCAACACTATCTGCCTGACCCCTGGCCTCTCCTCTCTATGTTCCTGGCATTGTCACCACAGATAATAAATTCCAAAACCAGGGAGACGAACACTGTCGAAGAATTCACCGCTAGGGTAGATATTTATTTTTAGCAATAACGTTTACTAAGACTATGGCAGGAAGGAAAGGAAAACTTAAGTGGAGAAAGATGGAGCACCGTGCCATTGCCTGACTGCCTCACCTAAGCTATCAAATGTGAAATAGAGCAATGGAGGAACGCTGAGCAAAGAGAGGGAAGGAGGAAGAGGAGGAGGAGGAAGGGGTTTACTTTGGGAAACCTTCCCAAGCTCAGCAGAGTTTATCAATTTAATTGTGGAAATATGACTGTAATTAGTCTTAAAGAATTAGTGGGGGAAGCCTGAAACCCCAAATTAGCTCCAGGCCTTTACATGGTGATTTGACACCTCAATAATATGATATGGGAATATGAAAGAAGAGACTCGGAGAGACCCACTTTGGGACTCGACCAGTTAGCTGAGGGAAAGAGAGAGAGAAAGAAAGAGAGAGAGGAGGGATTTTGAGATTTAAAAAAAAATGGAATATATGAGTAATGTTTTTATCAAAGACTTGAAAGTTTGAAGAAAGTAAATGCCACTAGCATCCACTTTTACAAGAACACAAACTGTGAAGCCAGCACTTGCATGAGAACCTCTTGAAAATGTAAAAGCAATGCTATTCTTAATTTTTCCACTCCCAGAGTATCAACAATACTTCAACGTAGTGCTATATGCATAGACATCAATGACTGACACAATGTGACGATTAACTCAATGATTCATACAATTCACAGAACATACATTTTTGTCTTTATATTGTCCCTACTGTCATAGGCATGTACGCTGCTCGTTGCCTTGTGCTTCTTACCACCCCGTTCTCCCTGAAAAGAAGAGGAGGATATGACTAAACATGCAGAGAGAGAAAGGGCATTATTCCTAAACTTTATCCCTGAACACATAAATCATTGTTGTTTATATTTCCTCTGCTCACAAACAGACCCAGACAGACAGACAAACAGACAATCTTAGTCCTGGGTTCGCTGTATCATATACCTTAACACCTAACTCACCCAAGCATGGCCTGTCTGTCTGTCTGGCCTCTTTCTGTTGGTCTGGAATCAGCTCAGGTCTGCACTCAGAGGTGAGCGCCGGGGAACTTTGCAAAGCCAAAAGTTAACCTCATTCTACCTAACTGAGCATGGAGTTAATCTCCAATGAGGAGTTCTTGGGCAGTTCAAAGCCAAATATAAGGGTACTTGAGTATAACCAGGGATGGAACTCTAGTCTGGAACATTTTCTACAAGCCCAATATGAAAAATACTAGCCTCTGGCAAGCGTGCTAGCCTAATTTCCATGGGTATAACACAATTGGAAGGGTCATATCTGTTGAAAAAGCATTTGGCATCCTCAACTGTTCAGCAGAACATGCAACGTGACACAATTAAATACTACCCACACTTTCAAAGAGATTTTTTGACAATCCACTCATGTCTACCTAACAGCCATAGAGAGCTAAGCCTGCTTACTGTAACATTGGTCCCTTGCTTCTCTCCGCAAAGTTTAAAACCCAACAATAACATGTGCATGCTGCCCAGTACCCTGCATGGTCTGTGGCGTTTTAAAAGCATATTTGCCTGTGGTTGGTTTCCTGGCCTCTCTGCCTATGTGTGTGAGTCTACATATTACTTCCATATGTGCCAGTTGTGGTGAGGGGAGAGGAGAGACGCCATGCCAAATGTTTTATATTCATTATCAGAGTGCTGCAATCCTACTACCTAAGCAACACCCACAGTAAAGCACAACCTGAGAAAACACCATGTCTGTTTGGAGAGACAGAGAGGGGATGTGAGATAATAGGAGCGTGCTCTAATGCAGATTATATAAATGTGATAAATGCTTTTGTGGGTGATTTGATCTGCTCTCTCAAGACTGGCTCCTGGATAGCTAATCAAACTCCTTGTGTGTGTGTGTGTGTGTGTGTACTGGCAGGGAGAGCTGTTGTGTAGAAAACAACACCATCTGTCTCTGCATCAAAGCCAATATTGGGCTGGCCATGGTTCCAATTAACAATTACATAGATCGAGAGAGAGAGAGAGAGAGAGAGAGAGAGAGAGAGAGATGAAAGAAAGAGATACAGAGAAAGACCGAGATATAGAAAGATAGATGAGTAGAGAAAAGAAAGAAAGAGAGCGAGCGAGAACAAGACAGAGAAGAAGATAGAGAGACAGAGAGAGCAAGAGAAAAAGAAAGAGAACAAAGAGAACGATATTTGCACATCATAACACACTGTACATAGCCATAATATGACATTTGAAATGTGTCTATTCCTTTGAAACTTGTGAGTATAATGTTAATGAGTATAATGTTAATTTTTTATCGTTTATTTCACTTGCTTTGGCAATGTAAACATATTTCCCATGCCAATAAAGCCCTTTGAATTGAATTGAATGGGAGAGAGAGGGGGGAGAGGGATTTAAAGAGAGACAAAAAGGAAAAAGATAGAGATTTAAATCAAATCAAATGATATTTGTCACATTGGCCGAATACAACATGTGTAGACCTTACAGTGAAATGCTTACATACAAGCCCTTAACCAACAATGCTTACATACAAGCCCTTAACCAACAATGCTTACATACAAGCCCTTAACCAACAATGCTTACATACAAGCCCTTAACCAACAATGCTTACATACAAGCCCTTAACCAACAATGCTTACATACAAGCCCTTAACCAACAATGCAGTTTTAAGAAAAAAATAAGTGTTAAGAAAGTGTTTAATAAATAAACTGAAGTAAACAATAAATAAATCAAAAGGAAAACAATGAAGAAAATATAAAAATAACTAATAACTAATAACTAATAATTAATGAGCAACAATAAAATAACAGTAACAAGGCTATATACAGGGGGAACCGGTAGAGTCTATGTGCGGGGGCACAGGTTAGTCGAGGTAATATATACATGTAGGTAGAGGTAAAGTGACTATGCATTGATAATAAACAGAGAGTAGCAGCAACGTAAAAATGGGGGGGGGGGGTCAATGCTTTATAGTCTGGGTAGCCATTTGGTTAACTGTTCAGGAGTCTTATGGCTTGGGGGTCGACGTTAAGAAGCATTTTGGACCTAGAAGAGAAGCTCCTGTACTGCTCCTGTACCGCATGACACTAGGGTGGCGAAGTTATGGCAATTTTTAGGGCCATCCTCTGACACAGCCTGGTATAGAGGTCCTACCCTCTGTAGTGCCTTGAGGTCGGAGGCCGAGCAGTTGCCATACCAGGCGGTGATGCTCTCGATGGTGCAGCTGTATCATCTTTTGAGGGTCTGAGGACCCATGCCAAATCTTTTCAGTCTCCTGAGGGGGAAAAGGTGTTTCGTGCCCTCTTCATGACAGCCCCATTGATGAGAATGGGGGAGTGCTCGGCCTTCCTCGCTCACATTGAGGGAGAGGTTGTTATCCTGGCACCACACTGTCAGGTCTCTGACCTCCTCCCTATAGGCTGTTTCATCTTTGTCCGTAATCAGGCCTACCACTGTTGTGTCGTCGGCAAACTTAATGATGGTGTTGGAGTCGTGCTTGGCCATGCAGTCATGGGTGAACAGGGAGTACAGGTGGGGACAGAGCACGCACCCCTTAGGGGCCCCCGCGTTGAAGATAAGCGTGGCAGATGTGTTGTTACCTACCCTTACCACATGGGGGCGGCTCGTCAGTCCAGGATCCAGTTGCAGAGGGAGGTGTGTGCGGTCCCAGGGTCCTTAGCTTAGTGATGAGCTTTGTGGGCACTATGGTGTTTTTTATTTTTTTTTTTTTTATTTCACCTTTATTTAACCAGGTAGGCTAGTTGAGAACAGGTTCTCATTTGCAACTGCGACCTGGCCAAGATAAAGCATAGCAGAGTGAACAGACAACACAGAGTTACACATGGAGTAAACAATTAACAAGTCAATAACACAGTAGAGAAAAAAAAGGGGAGTCTATATACAATGTGTGCAAAAGGCATGAGGAGGTAGGCGAATAATTACAATATTGCAGATTAACACTGGAGTGATAAATGATCATGTACAGGTAGAGATATTTGTGTGCAAAAGAGCAGAAAGGTAAATAAATAAAAACTGTGGGGATGAGGTAGGTGAAAATGGGTGGGCTATTTACCAATAGATTATGTACAGCTGCAGCGATCGGTTAGCTGCTCAGATAGCTGATGTTTGAAGTTGGTGAGGGAGATAAAAGTCTCCAACTTCAGCGATTTTTGCAAATCGTTCCAGTCACAGGCAGCAGAGTACTGGAACGAAAGGCGGCCGAATGAGGTGTTGGCTTTGGGGATGCTCAATGAGATACACCTGCTGGAGCGCGTGCTACGGATGGGTGTTGCCATCGTGACCAGTGAGCTGAGATAAGGCGGAGCTTTGCCTAGCATGGCCTTGTAGATGACCTGGAGCCAGTGGGTCTGGCGACGAATATGTAGCAAGGGCCAGCCGACTAGAGCATACAAGTCGCAGTGGTGGGTAGTATAAGGTGCTTTAGTGACAAAACGGATGGCACTGTGATAAACTGCATCCAGTTTGCTGAGAAGAGTGTTGGAAGCCATTTTGTAGATGACATCGCCGAAGTCGAGGATCGGTAGGATAGTCAGTTTTACTAGGGTAAGCTTGGCAGCGTGAGTGAAGGAGGCTTTGTTGCGGAATAGAAAGCCGACTCTTGATTTGATTTTCGATTGGAGATGTTTGATATGGGTCTGGAAGGAGAGTTTGCAGTCTAGCCAGACACCTAGGTACTTATAGGTGTCCACATATTCAAGGTCGGAACCATCCAGTGTGGTGATGCTAGTCGGGCAAGCGGGTGCAGGCAGCGATCGGTTGAAAAGCATGCATTTGGTTTTACTAGCGTTTAAGAGCAGTTGGAGGCCACGGAAGGAGTGTTGTATGGCATTGAAGCTCGATTGGAGGTTAGATAGCACAGTGTCCAATGACGGGCCGAAAGTGTATAGAATGGTGTCGTCTGCGTAGAGGTGGATCAGGGAATCGCCCGCAGCAAGAGCAACATCATTGATATACACAGAGAAAGAGTCGGCCCGAGAATTGAACCCTGTGGCACCCCCATAGAGACTGCCAGAGGACCGGACAACATGCCCTCCGATTTGACACACTGAACTCTGTCTGCAAAGTAATTGGTGAACCAGGCAAGGCAGTCATCCGAAAAGCCGAGGCTACTGAGTCTGCCGATAAGAATATGGTGATTGACAGAGTCGAAAGCCTTGGCAAGGTCGATGAAGACGGCTGCACAGTACTGTCTTTTATCGATGGCGGTTATGATGTCGTTTAGTACCTTGAGTGTGGCTGAGGTGCACCCGTGACCGGCTCGGAAACCAGATTGCATAGCGGAGAAGGTACGGTGGGATTCGAGATGGTCAGTGACCTGTTTGTTGACTTGGCTTTCGAAGACCTTAGATAGGCAGGGCAGAATGGATATAGGTCTGTAACAGTTTGGGTCCAGGGTGTCTCCCCCTTTGAAGAGGGGGATGACTGCGGCAGCTTTCCAATCCTTGGGGATCTCAGACGATATGAAAGAGAGGTTGAACAGGCTGGTAATAGGGGTTGCGACAATGGCGGCGGATAGTTTCAGAAATAGAGGGTCCAGATTGTCAAGCCCAGCAGATTTATACGGGTCCAGGTTTTGCAGCTCTTTCAGAACATCTGCTATCTGGATTTGGGTAAAGGAGAACCTGGAGAGGCTTGGGCGAGGAGCTGCAGGGGGGCCGGAGCTGTTGGCCGAGGTAGGAGTAGCCAGGCGGAAGGCATGGCCAGCAGTTGAGAAATGCTTGTTGAAGTTTTCGATAATCATGGATTTGTCGGTGGTGACCGTGTTCCCTAGCCTCAGTGCAGTGGGCAGCTGGGAGGAGGTGCTCTTGTTCTCCATGGACTTCACAGTGTCCCAGAACTTTTTGGAGTTGGAGCTACAGGATGCAAACTTCTGCCTGAAGAAGCTGGCCTTAGCTTTCCTGACTGACTGCGTGTATTGGTTCCTGACTTCCCTGAACAGTTGCATATCGCGGGGACTGTTCGATGCTATTGCAGTCCGCCACAGGATGTTTTTGTGCTGGTCGAGGGCAGTCAGGTCTGGAGTGAACCAAGGGCTGTATCTGTTCTTAGTTCTGCATTTTTTGAACGGAGCATGCTTATCTAATATGGTGAGGAAGTTACTCTTAAAGAATGACCAGGCATCCTCAACTGACGGGATGAGGTCAATGTCCTTCCAGGATACCCGGGCCAGGTCGATTAGAAAGGCCTGCTCACAGAAGTGTTTTAGGGAGCGTTTGACAGTGATGAGGGGTGGTCGTGTTGAACGATGAACTGTAGTCAATGAACAGCATTCTCACATAGGTGTACCTTTTGTCCAGGTGGGAAAGGGCAATATAGAGTGCAATAGAGGTTGCGTCATCTATGGATCTGTTGGTGCGGTATGCAAATTGGAGTGGGTCTAGGGTGTCTGGGAGGATGCTGTTGATGTGAGCCATGACCACCCTTTCAAAGCTCTTCATGACTACAGACGTGTGTGCTACGGATCGGTAGTCATTTAGGCAGGTTCCCTTGGTGTTCTTGGGCACAGGGACTATGGTGGTCTGCTTGAAACATGTTGGTATTACAGACTCGGTCAGGGACAGGTTGAAAATGTCAGTGAAGACACTTGCCAATTGATCAGGGCATGCTCGGAGTACACGTCTTGGTAATCCGTCTGGCCCTGGGCCTTATGAATGTTGACCTCTATAGAGAGAGTGATCACACAGTCGTCCGGAACTGCTGGTGCTCTCATTCAGTGTTGCATGCCTCGAAGCATGCATAGAAGTAATTTAGCTCGTCTGGTAGGCTTGTGTCACTGGGCAGCTCACAGCTGTGCTTCCCTTTGTAGTCTGTAACAGTTTGCAAGCCCTGCCACATCCGGCGAGCTTTGGAGCCGGTGTAGTAGGATTCAATCTTAGTCCTGTATTGCCTGTTTGATGGTTCGTAGGAAGGCATAGCGGGATTTCTAATAAGCTTCCTGGTCAGAGTCCCACACCTTGAAATTGGCAGCTCTACCCTTTAGCTCAGTGCGGATGTTACCTGTAATCCATGGCTTCTGGTTGGGGTATGTACGTATGGTCACTGTGGGGACGACGTCATCAATGCACTTATTGATGAAGCCAGTGACTGATGTGGTGTACTCCTCAATGCCATCGGAATAATCCAGGAACATATTCCAGTCTGTGCTAGAAAAACACTCCTGTAGCTTAGCATCTGCATCATCTGACCACTTCCGTATGTATTGGTACTTCGTGCTTTAGTTGTTGCTTGTCAATAGGAATCAGGAAGATAGAGTTATGCTCATATTTGCCAAATGGAGGGAGAGCTTTGTATGCATCTCTGTGTGTGGAGTAAAGGTGGTCTATAGTTTTTTTCCCCTCTTGTTGCACATGTAACATGCTGGTAGAAATTAGGTCAAATGGATTTAAGTTTGCCTGCATTAAAGTCCCCGGCCACTAGGAGCGTCACCTCTGCATGAGCATTGTCTTGTTTTCTTATGGCCTTATAAAGCTTGTTGAGTGTGGTCTTATTGCCAGCATCGGTTTGTGGTGGTAAATAGACAGCTACGAAAAGTATAGATGAAAAATAGTAAATAGTGTGGTCTACAGCTTATCTACCTCAGGCGAGCAAAACCTCAAGACATTAATATTATATTTCGTGCACCAGCTGTTATTGACAAATAGAAAGACCGCCAACCCTTGTTTTACCGGAGACAGCTGTTCTATCTTGCCGAAGCACGGAGAACCCAGCCATCTCTATGTTATCCATGTTGTCGTTCAGACACAACTCAGTGAAACATAAGATATTACAGTTAATGTCCCGTTGGTAGGATAGGCTTAAATCGGATCTCATCCAGTTTATTATCCAATGATTGCATGTTGGCTAATAGGACTGATAGTAGAGGCGGGTTACTCACTCGCCATCTGATTCTTACAAGGCACCCTGACCTATGACCATTATACAGTATCTCTGTCTCTTCTTCATGCGAATGACGGGGATTTGGGCCTTGTCCGGTGTCTGAAGTAAATCCTTCGCATTAGACTCATTAAAGAAACAATCTTTGTTCAGTACGAGGTGAATAATCGCTGTTCTGATATCCAGAAGCTCTTTTTCGTCATAAGAGAATAAGTTACACATAAAAAAACACACAATACCACAATTGGTTACGAGCCCGTAAAACGGCAGCCATCTCCTCTGGCGTCATTAATCAATTCACACACCAAGTTCAAATAATGTAATAAAAGAAAGAAAAGAGAGGGAAAATGAGGAAGACTTGGCAAACAGAGAAAGAGCACATTCCAACATCTAAACTTTACAATGTTGCTCCATCAAAAGGCCAGAGAGAACAGAGATGTGTTTCAGATCAAACTAGTCAAACAAAGAGGCACGATAACACCATATGCAATAGAGACACAGACAAAGTCATACAGCCAACTTCCCTAAAGACATGGAAACATGCCCTCTTTCAGATTGTAATTGTCCCCTCCTGAAATTACATTGGCTTGATTTGCTGTGTCCATCTTTCATTTCATGTTAGAATTGGTATTCTTTCATTACTCAGTACTTCTGATTGACAGGGAGTGTTGCGGAGCATGTTTACCAACAGAATGTCTGGATTTTAAAAGGCTGGAGGTTAGGAGGGTGCAGTGGGCCAACAGCAACAGTGTGTTTACCAGACAGAGTAGGGCTAAACTGCAACGGTTCCAGGGCCCATCCGTGTCTGTCTGTGGACCCTAGAATGGGGGACCAGGAAACGAGGCCTTGGCAGAGCTGATCAAGTGTGTGTTTGTGTGTGTGTGTGTGTGTGTGTGTGTGTGTGTGTGTGTGTAGCAGGGCTGATGCATGGCCCATTAGCCCCAGGAAACAAGCTCTCTAACAGCATAAAGAAGGTCTGGGTCGAGGTGTTACTATAGTTTCTGTTACTCCATATATCCACCACACAGCACCATCTCTCCAACTCTCTGGAAGCTGCTAGCTGTCTCCACTAGCTCAGCCCTCACAGTGGCATAGTGTTTGTGTCAGACAGACAGTCAGACCAGTGAGAGTAAGATGAGGCAAGTGTGGCTCTAGTCATGAGGATGGTGCTTTAAGCAGGGGAGATGTGGCTGCATGCAGTATGTTGGGGTTTCACCTCCTCCTCCTCCTCTTCCTCCTCCTCCTCCACATCCTCCTACAGGACAAACAGGCAGAGTGAAGCACCGACAGTTGCGGGACAGGAAGAGTGGGTGTACATCCTTTCTTTCACCCTGTCCCGTCTCGTTGTCCAGTCATTGTGTGTCTGGGTTCCATGGTGGCATGTTAACGAGGCGTCCCGGTGGAGCTAACCTGAACCTGAGGAGAGCAGAGGCTCCTGGGTACCTGAACCTGAGGAGAGCAGAGGCTCCTGGGTACCTGCACCTGAGGAGAGCAGAGGCTCCTGGGTACCTGAACCTGAGGAGAGCAGAGGCTCCTGGGTACCTGAAACGGAGGCAGGCAGAGGCTCCTGGGAATCTGGTTATGGCTAAGTGCAGACAGGCTAACAGATAGGATGTACAAGGCAACTCGATCTGCGCACAGCCAGAGGGCCTGGAGCTGTCACTCAAACACACAACCCAACACTTACCTTACTTTGCCATAGCTAAGGACCAGAGTGGAACTCCACAGACAGACAGCTAATCTGGTACAGTCACTTCATTGTTAGAGTGAATGTGTCTGAATAGGACTCACATATGACTCACGTGTATATGTGTAGCTTGCCAAGGCCATTAAGAAAATCTCACATAAACTATTTAGATGAAAATGACTAAATCTGTTTATGTGAATATATGATACTGAGGGTACATTAAAGTATCCCTGAACAGTCACCAGGGAGGAGTCCTATCCCCTTCCCTCTTCACAGTGGGAAGGATCCCATGTCTAACAAATCAAATCAAATGTTATTGGTCACATACACATGGTTAGCAGATGTTAATGCGAGTGTAGTGAAATGCTTGTGCTTCTAGTTCCGACCGTGCAGTAATACAGTAATATCTAACAAGTAATCTAACAATTTCACAACAACTACCTTATACCCACAAGTGTAAAGGAATGATTAAGAATATGTACATACAGTGGGGCAAAAAAGTATTTAGTCAGCCACCAATTGTGCAAGTTCTCCCACTTAAAAATATGAGAGAGGCCTGTAATTTTCATCATAGGAACACTTCAACTATGACAGATAAAAATCAGAAAAAAAATCCAGAAAATCACATTGTAGGATTTTTAATGAATTTATTTGCAAATTATGGTGGAAAATAAGTATTTGGTCACCTACACACAAGCAAGATTTCTGTCTCTCACAGACCTTTAACTTCTTCTTTAAGAGGCTCCTCTGTCCTCCACTCGTTACCTGTATTAATGGCACCTGTTTGAACTTGTTATCCGTATAAAAGACACCTGTCCACAACCTCAAACAGTCACACTCCAAACTCCACTATGGCCAAGACCAAAGAGCTGTCAAAGGACACCAGAAACAAAATTGTAGACCTGCACCAGACTGGGAAGACTGAATCTGCAATAGGTAAGCAGCTTGGTTTGAAGAAATCAACTGTGGGAGCAATTATTAGGAAATGGAAGACATACAAGACCACTGATAATCTCCCTCGATCTGGGGCTCCACGCAAGATCTCACCCCGTGGGGTCAAAATGATCACAAGAACGGTGAGCAAAAATCCCAGAACCACACGGGGGGACCTAGTGAATGACCTGCAGAGAGCTGGGACCAAAGTAACAAAGCCTACCATCAGTAACACACTACACCGCCAGGGACTCAAATCCTGCAGTACCAGACGTGTCCCCCTGCTTAAGCTAGTACATGTCCAAGCCCGTCTGAAGTTTGCTAGAGAGCATTTGGATGATCCAGAAGAAGATTGGGAGAATGTCATATGGTCAGATGAAACCAAAATAGAACTTTTTGGTAAAAATTCAACTCGTTGTGTTTGGAGGACAAAGAATGCTGAGTTGCATCCAAAGCACACCATACCTACTGTGAAGCATGGGGGTGGAAACATGCTTTGGGGCTGTTTTTCTGCAAAGGGACCAGGACGACTGATCCGTGTAAAGGAAAGAATGAATGGGGCCATGTATCGTGAGATTTTGAGTGAAAACCTTCCATCAGCAAGGGCATTGAAGATGAAACGTAGCTGGGTCTTTCAGCATGACAATGATCCCAAACACACCGCCCGGGCAACGAAGGAGTGGCTTCGTAAGAAGCATTTCAAGGTCCTGGAGTGGCCTAGCCAGTCTCCAGATCTCAACCCCATAGAAAATCTTTGGAGGGAGTTGAAAGTCCGTGTTGCCCAGCAACAGCCCCAAAACATCACTGCTCTAGAGGAGATCTGCATGGAGGAATGGGCCAAAATACCAGCAACAGTGTGTGAAAACCTTGTGAAGACTTACAGAAAACGTTTGACCTCTGTGATTGCCAACAAAGGGTATAAAACAAAGTATTGAGATAAACTTTTGTTATTGACCAAATACTTATTTTCCACCATAATTTGCAAATAAATTCATAAAAAAATCTTACAATGTGTTTTTCTGGATTTTTTCCCCCCTCATTTTGTCTGTCATAGTTGAAATGTACCTATGATGAAAATTACAGGCCTCTCTCATCTTTTTAAGTAGGAGAACTTGCACAATTGGTGGCTGACTAAATACTTTTTTGCCCCACTGTATAAATATATGGATGAGCGATGGCCGAACGGCATAGGAAAGAAGGAGTAGATGGTATAGAGTACAGTATATACATATGAGATGAGTAATGTAGGGTATGTAAACATTTCTTGATCCAAATCAGTCAGGTTTCAAGACTAGTCATTCAACTGAGACTGCTCTTCTCTGTATCACGGAGGCGCTCCGCACTGCTAAAGCTAACTCTCTCTCCTCTGCTCTCATCCTTCTAGACCTATCGGCTGCCTTCGATACTGTGAACCATCAGATCCTCCTCTCCACCCTCTCCGAGTTGGGCATCTCCGGCGCGGCCCACGCTTGGATTGCGTCCTACCTGACAGGTCGCTCCTACCAGGTGGCATGGCGAGAATCTGTCTCCTCACCACGTGCTCTCACCACTGGTGTCCCCCAGGGCTCTGTTCTAGGCCCTCTCCTATTCTGGCTATACACCAAGTCACTTGGCTCTGTCATAACCTCACATGGTCTCTCCTATCATTGCTATGCAGACGACACACAATTAATCTTCTCCTTTCCCCCTTCTGATGACCAGGTGGCGAATCGCATCTCTGCATGTCTGGCAGACATATCAGTGTGGATGACGGATCACCACCTCAAGCTGAACCTCGGCAAGACGGAGCTGCTCTTCCTCCCGGGGAAGGACTGCCCGTTCCATGATCTCGCCATCACGGTTGACAACTCCATTGTGTCCTCCTCCCAGAGCGCTAAGAACCTTGGCGTGATCCTGGACAACACCCTGTCGTTCTCAACTAACATCAAGGCGGTGGCCCGTTCCTGTAGGTTCATGCTCTACAACATCCGCAGAGTACGACCCTGCCTCACACAGGAAGCGGCGCAGGTCCTAATCCAGGCACTTGTCATCTCCCGTCTGGATTACTGCAACTCGCTGTTGGCTGGGCTCCCTGCCTGTGCCATTAAACCCCTACAACTCATCCAGAACGCCGCAGCCCGTCTGGTGTTCAACCTTCCCAAGTTCTCTCACGTCACCCCGCTCCTCCGCTCTCCACTGGCTTCCAGTTGAAGCTCGCATCCGCTACAAGACCATGGTGCTTGCCTACGGAGCTGTGAGGGGAACGGCACCTCAGTACCTCCAGGCTCTGATCAGGCCCTACACCCAAACAAGGGCACTGCGTTCATCCACCTCTGGCCTGCTCGCCTCCCTACCACTGAGGAAGTACAGTTCCCGCTCAGCCCAGTCAAAACTGTTCGCTGCTCTGGCCCCCCAATGGTGGAACAAATTCCCTCACGACGCCAGGACAGCGGAGTCAATCACCACCTTCCGGAGACACCTGAAACCCCACCTCTTTAAGGAATACCTAGGATAGGATAAAGTAATCCTTCTCACCCCCCTTAAAAGATTTAGATGCACTATTGTAAAGTGGCTGTTCCACTGGATGTCATAAGGTGAATGCACCAATTTGTAAGTCGCTCTGGATAAGAGCGTCTGCTAAATGACTTAAATGTAAATGTAATGCATTATATAAAGTGGCATAGTTTAAAGTGACTAGTGATACATTTATTACATCCAATTATTAATTATTAAAGTGGCTAGAGATTGAGTCTGTATGGTGGCAGAAGCCACTCAATGTTAGTGATGGCTGTTTAACAGTCTGATGGCCTTGAGATAAAAGCTGTTTTTCAGTCTCTCGGTCCCAGCTTTGATGCATCTGTACTGACCTCGCCATCTGGATGATAGCGGGGTGAACAAGCAGTGGCTCGGGTGGTTGTTGTCCTTGATGATCTTTTTGGCCTTCCTGTGACATCGGGTGGTGTAGGTGTCCTGGAGGGCAGGAGGTTTGCCCCCGGTGATGCGTTGTGCAGACCTCACTACCCTCTGGAGAGCCTTACGGTTGTGGGTGGAGCAGTTGCCATACTAGGCGGTGGTACAGCCCGCTCTCGATTGTGCATCTGTAAAAGTTTGTGAGTTTTTGGTGTCAAGCCAAATTTTTTCAGCCTCCTGAGGTTGAAGAGGCACTGTTGCGCCTTCTTCACCACGCTGTCTGTGTGGGTGGACCATTTCAGTTTGTCCGTGATGTGTACACCGAGGAACTTAAAACTTTCCACCTTCTCCACTACTGTCCCGTCGATGTGGATAGGGGGGTGCTCCCTCTGCTGTTTCCTGAAGTCCACGATCATCTTCTTTGTTCTGTTGACGTTGAGTGAGAGGTTATTTTTCTGACACCACACTCTGAGGGCCCTCACCTCCTCCCTATAGGCCGTCCCGTCGTTGTTGGTAATCAAGCCTACCACTGTAGTGTTGTCTTCAAACTTGATGATTGAGTGCATGGCCACACAGTCATGGGTGAAAAGGGAGTACGGGAGAGGGCTGAGAACACACCCTTGTGGGGCCCCAGTGTTGAAGATCACTGGGTGGAGATGTTGTTTCCTACCCTCACCAACTGGGGCGGCCAGTCAGAAAGTCCAGGACCCAGTTGCACAGGGCGGGGTCGAGACCCAGGGTCTTAATGACATGTTTGGGGGTTACTATCGTATTAAATGTTGAGCTGTAATCGATGAACAGCATTCTCACATAGGTATTCCTCTTTTCCAGATGGGTTAGGGCAGTGTGCAGTGTGGTTGCGATTGCGTCATCTGTGGACCTATTGGGGCGGTAAGCCAATTGGAGTGGGTCTAGGGTGTCAGGTAGGGTGGAGGTGATATGATCCTTGACTAGTCTCTCAAAGCACTTCATGATGACAGAAGTGAGTGCTTCGGGGCGATAGTCGTTTAGCTCAGTTACCTTAGCTTTCTCGGGAACAGGAACAATGGATGGCCCTCTTGAAGCATGTGGAAACAGCAGACTGGGATAGGGATTGATTGAATATGTCCCAAAACACCAGCCAGCTGGTCTGCGCATGCCCTGAGGACGCGGCTGGGGATGCCATCTGGGCCGGCATCCTTGCCAAGGTTAACACGTTTAAATTGTTTTATTCACGTTGGCCTTGGTGAAGGAGAGCCCGCAGGTTTTGGTAGGGGGCAGTGTGAGTGGCACTGCATTGTCCTCAAAGCGATCAAAGAAGTTGTTTAGTTTGTATGGGAGCAAGACATGAGTGTCCACGACGGGGCTGGTTTTCTTTTTGTAGTCCGTGATTGACTGTAGACTCTGCCACATACATCTCGTGTCTGAGCTGTTGAATTGCGACTCTACTTTGTCTCTATACTAACGCTTAGCTTGTTTGATTGCCTTGCAGAGGGAATAGCTACACTGTTTGTATTTGGTCATGTTTCCGGTCGCCTTGCCATGATTAAAAGCAGTGGTTTTGCGCGAATGCTGCCATCAATCCACGGTTTCTGGTTGGCGAAGGATTTAATGGTCACCGTGGGTACCACATCACCGATGCACTTGCTAATAAACTCACTCACCGAATCAACGTATACATCAATGCTAACCGGAACATATCCCAGTCCACGTGATCGAAGCAATCTTGAAGCGTGGAATCAGATTGGTTGGACCAGCGTTGAATAGACCTGAGCACGGGCGTTTCCTGTTTTAGTTTCTGTCTATAGTCTAGGAGCAACAAAATGGAGTCGTGGTCAGATTTGCCGAAAGGAGGGCGAGGGAGGGCTTTGTATGCGTCGCGGAAGTTAGAGTAGCAATGATCCAGGGTGTTGCCAGCCCGGGTCACACATTCAATATGCTGATAAAATTTAGGGAGCCTTGTTTTCAGATTAGCCTTGTTAAAATCCCCAGCTACAATAAATGCAGGTGTCCATTTCCTCTATGTAAACTGGAAACCAGTTTACATAGAGTCCAATGAAGTTCTTTCAGGGCCGTTGAGGTGTCTGCTTGGGGGGATATACACGGCTGTAATTATGATCGTAGAGAATTCTCTTGGTAGATAATGCGGTCGGCATTTGATCGTAAGGAATTCTACTAGGTCAGGTATACAAAAGGACTTGAGTTCCTGTTTGTTGTTATGATCACACCACGACTCGTTAATCATAAGGCATACACCCCCTCCCTTCTTCTTACCAGAGAGATGTTTGTTTCTGTCAGCGCGATGCGTGAAGAAACCGGGTAGCTGTACTGACTCTGATAACGTATCCCGAGTGAGCCATGTTTCTGTGAAACAAAGAATGTTACAATCTCTGATGTCTCTCTGTAAGGCAACTCTTGCTCGAATTTCGTCTACCTTGTTGTCAAGAGACTGGACATTGGCGAGTAGTATACTCGGGAGCGGTGGGCGGTGTGCCCGTCTACGGAGCCTGACCAGAAGACCGCTCCTTCTGCCCCTTCTGCGGCAGCATTGTTTTGGGTCGCCTACTGGGATCCGATCCATTGTCCTGGATGGTGGTCCAAACAGAGGATCTGCTTCAGGAAAGTCGTATTCCTGGTCGTAATGTTGGTAAGTTGACGTTGCTCCAATAGTTCCTCCCGGCAGTATATAATAAAACTTAAGATTTCCTGGGGTTAACAGTGTAAGATATACATGTTAGATACACTACAGCAAAAAGCCTAGTACTGTACTGTAGGCTGTGGGCTGGGCTTTATGACTGTTGTCAGCTGTTATATGTCTGATGAGGAGACTCTGTTGACCTGCTAATGGCTCCCTCCGAGACCGCGTCCCAAATTACACCTTATTCCCATATAGTGTACTACTTTTGATCAGAGCCCAGACTACGTATAGGTAATATGTTTCCATTTGGGACACAGCCCCCGAGAAGACTGGCTCTAACTGCATGTAGAATTACAGCTCTAAAAACAGAAGCAGCCTGGATGCACATTCATCTGAATAAACTATGTCAATCTGACATGGAAATATTTCCACTTAGTACAGGAAATAACTCAATTAAAAAGGGAGCCTGGTATGTAGGTTGTTATGCTGTGTGATGTATTCACTAGGGGTGTCCGAGTGAAACCTGAGTCTGTGGTTAAGACAGATGGGTCTGTTGTATACCTGGGTTCAAATACTATTTCAAATATTTCTAATTATTTCAGCATTTGCTTTTGCCTGCCTGGAGCGACAGATGGGGAGGGTTTTCACTTTTGCACCTATTCTATTGGTTCCATTGTGCCTGGCAAACTCAATCAAGCCCAGCTGATGTATTTGAAATGATTTCAAATAGTGTTTGAAGCCAGGTCTGGTCTGTGATATGGCTAAATAATGGTATCTCTGCTCAAAGTGGATGGATGTTAGCACGTCAGCTAGGTAGCTTCACATGACCACAATAATCCCACTCAACACAGAGGTGATGACGGAGATCTCGCTCTTCTCATTGCCGAAGGAGACCAAGTTCTTTTCACTGCCGAAGGTCGGATTTCAGGCTAAGCCTCTCTCTGAGAGACTGAATTTGGAATATCTGTTATAAATGTAAAATGTTTTAGCCGTAAAGGATTTAGGTTTTGGCTTTATTGCTGAAGCTCAGCTCTCTCAGTGATCAAAATAAAGATGGCTTAATATATTTTTGAAAGACCCTGTGCGTGTGCGGTGTGCGTCAATGAGTGTCTGTTTGTGTGTGTGTTCGTGCATGAATGCGTGCATGTGTGTTGTGTGTGCATTTATGTGGGTGTGCCCATGCATCTGTATGGGCTCTGGTTTTCATGGTAGGATGTTTTGCATGCAATGAGAACACATAACCACCACATCTGGAAATAATATGGAGTATGAATGCCATTCTTGCAGAATGCTATGGTGTTAACTCACATTTGACAATGATTATTTCAAAAGAACCGCAAGCTACATGAAAGTTTTCACAGCATATATGGAAATGTAGGTGTTGAGTGTACAGATCCAGACAGGCTTACAGTGTAGAGCAGCATGTTGAGTTAAACCATGTACATGTAGGCCTGTTGCTCTCATTTCTCTCAGATGTTCTCATGTGATACCCCACTGTAAGGTGTGCGTGTTTTCGTGATGGAAGGGGGGGAAGATGGGAGGGGAGGGAGGGATTATCAGTCAGACTGGAAAACAATAATGTTGTTAGGGACTCCAGTGCCAACCAAGCTCACCGACCCTGGTGTGACTATGACCGTAGCTGTTGGCAAGACATCACAAACAGATCTGGGACCAGGCTAAGCATAAAGTACATGCCAACCTATATCCCATCATTTGTCAGGTAAACCAGTCTCCTAATCACTTGAGGGTTGATATCAATGATGTCCTAAAGCAGTGGTGCGTTAGTCATCAAAGTGGTATAGGTTTGTCACTGATTATTAGAGTTTACAGCGAGAGGATGTGGAAAGTGTGAGTGTCTGCACAGTGTAAAGAAGAGCCTGTCCCCATGGGTAAACCACTGCTGCACATTACACACTAACTACTGCCATACAGACATTAACGTCTCGCCACAGGACATGTGGGAGGGTGTGTGTCTGTGTGCGTGTCTGTGTCTGTGTCTGTGCGTGCCTGTGTGCCTGTGTCAAATCATATTTTATTTGTCACATACACATGGTTAACAGATGTTAATGCGAGTGTAGCGAAATGCTTGTGCTTCTAGTTCCAACCATGCAGTAATATCTAACAAGTAATCTAACAATTTCACAACAACTACCTTATACACACAAGTGTAAAGGAATGATTAAGAATATGTACATATAAATATATGGATGAGCGATGGCCAAACGGCATAGGCAAGATGCAGTAGATGGTATAGAGTACAGTATATACATATGAGATGAGTAATGTAGGGAATGTAAACATTATATAAAGTGGCATAGTTTAAAGTGACTAGTGATACATTTATTACATCCAATTATTAATTATTAAAGTGGCTAGAGATTGAGTCAGTATGTTGGCAGCAGCCACTCAATGTTAGTCATGGCTGTTTAACAGTCTGATGGCCTTGAGATAGAAGCTGTTTTTCAGTCTCTCGGTCCCAGCTTTGTACTGACCTCGCCTTCTGGATGATAGCGGGGTGAACAGGCAGTGGCTCAGGTGGTTGTTGTCCTTGATGATCTTTTTGGCCTTCCTGTGACATTGGGTGGTGTAGGTGTCCTGGAGAGCAGGTAGTTTGACCCCGGTGATGCGTTGTGCAGACCTCACTACCCTCTGGAGAGCCTTACGGTTGTGGGCGGAGCAGTTGCCGTACCAGGCGGTGATACAGAGACAAGATGCTCTCGATTGTGCATCTGTAGAAGTTTGTGAGTGATTTTGGTGACAAGCCAAATTTCTTCAGCCTCCTGAAGTTGAAGAGGCGCTGTTGCGCCTTCTTCACCACGCTGTCTGTGTGGGTGGACCATTTCAGTTTGTCCGTGATGTGTACGCCGAGGAACTTAAAACTTTCCACCTTCTCCACTACTGTCCCGTCGATGTGGATAGGGGGGTGCTCCCTCTGCTGTTTCCTGAAGTCCACGATCATCTCCTTTGTTTTGTTGACGTTGAGTGTGAGGTTATTTTCCTGACACCACACTCTGAGGGCCCTCACCTCCTCCCTGTAGGCCGTCTCGTCATTAATTGGTAATCAAGCCTACTACTGTAGTGTCGTCTGCAAACTTGATGATTGAGTTGGATGCGTGCATGGCCACGCAGTCATGGGTGAAAAGAGAGTACAGGAGAGGGCTGAGAACGCACCCTTGTTGTTTCCTACCCTTACCAACTGGGGGCGGCCAGTCAGAAAGTCCAGGACCCAGGTGCACAGGGCGGGTTCGAGACCCAGGGTCTCGAGCTTAATGACAAGTTTGGAGGGTACTATCGTGTTAAATGCTGAGCTGTAATCGATGAACAGCATTCTTACATAGGTATTCCTCTTGTTCAGATGGGTTAGGGCAGTGTGCAGTGTGGTTGCGTCATCTGTGGACCTATTGGGGCGGTAAGCAAATTGGAGTGGATCTAGAGTGTCAGGTAGGGTGGAGGTGAAATGATGATGTAGCACTTCATGATGACGGAGGTGAGTCATTTAGTTCAGTTACCTTAGCCTTCTTGGGAACTGGATCAATTGTGTCCCTCTTGAAGCAAGTGTGAACAGCAGACTGGGATAAGGATTGATTGAATATGTCCGTAAATACACCAGCCACTTGGTCTGCGCATGCTCTGAGGACGTGGCTGGGGATGCCGTCTGGGCCGGCAGCCTTGCGAGGGATAACACGTTTAAATGCTTTACTCACGTTGGCTGCGGTGTGTGTGCATGTGTGCATGTGTGCATGTTTGGTTGTTGTTGTCCACAGACTGTATGCTATCATGGTTCATCTGTAACCAATAGCTGAAAACTCTTTACATCTAGACTGTAACATGTTTCCTCTGCAAAAGGATTGGTTTCCAAACATCTCACGCCTGAATGTTAATAAAGAATGGTATGAGGGAAATAAGAGAGAGAGAGAGAGAGAGAGAGAGAGAGAGAGAGAGAGAGAGAGAGAGAGAGAGAGAGAGAGAGAGACAGACACAGACACAGACACAGACACAGAGATTAGAAGGAATATTAGTAGGGATATTAGTTAGATCTGGACCCAAATGGAAGATGTGTTTGATATGAGTAATAAGGGGAGTGTTTGTAAGGAAATTAGTTGGAGCTGGACTCACATGGAAGGTGTGTTTAATGCCTAGGGCTAGTTTCTCTGTCCTGATGTCCCAGACCACAGGCTGGGGGGAGTTTAGCACAAACACCAGGGGCTTCTGGTGAACCAGCAGGGACTGGATGGGCTTCAGATGCAGCTCCACCTGGGAACAGGGTAACAACACAGAAGGTTAGAGGACTATAATTAAGCAATAAGGCCTGAGGAGCTGTGGTGTATGGCCAAAATCTTAAGCACGACACAGCGCGTTGGTAACCAGTTTATAATAGCGATAAGGCTTCTCGGGGGTTTGTGGTATATGGCCAATATACCCCAGCTAAAGGCTGTATCCAGGTACTCCTTGTTGCGTCTTGCGTAAGAATAGCCCATAGTCGGGATATATTAGCCATATACAGGGTTGGGTAGGTTACTTTCTAAATGTGATTAGTAACGTAACTTTTGGATTACCCAAACTCATTAACGTAATCTGATTACATTACATTACTTTTAGATTACTTTCCCATTAACAGGCATTAGGAAAATATAAAATGTATATTACCAATTGAACAACATCTATTGCAGGATAAGTCAATGTTAAAGTTTACATAGCTGGCCATATATGGATGTTCAATTTTACTTTATGGGTTGTTTATGTACATAGTCTTCTTCTAAACCATCGTTTTCTACTACATATAATAATACGATTAAATTATATCTTTACATTAAAAACCAAAGTCTATCAGAATTCCAGTCATTCCAATAAATGTTACACCCCTTAATCTTCAAGAATAGGACTTGGAAAAATCATTAATTTTATCTTTATTTAACTAGGCAAGTCAGTTAAGAACAAATTATTATTTACAATGGCCAAACCCGTACGACGCTGGGCCAATTGTGCGCCACCCTATGGGACTCCCAATCACGGCTGGTTGTGATACAGCCTGGATCTGAGCCAGGGTGTCTGTAGTGACGCCTCTAGCACTGAGATGCTGTGCCTCAGACCACTGTGCCACTCTGGAGCCCCGAGTATAGATTAGCCTAATTGCTTTACCTGAGCATAACCCCAAAACGAAGGACTTATTAGCCAGCCCTGCTCTGTTGTTTATGATTTTATTGTCATGGAGGACTGACTGGGCTTATTGATTCTAGTTGAAAAATAAATGCTGCGCTCATGGAATGCCATGCTTTGAACACTACTGAAAAGTGCTATTTACATGTGAAAAATGAATGCCATATGCTGCATTTGCTATAGGCCTATTGTTAACCTTTTTGTTGGTGACACTTTAATATCTTGATCAAATGCAACTGTTTAAAGGGCAAATCCACAGATGAAACAATAACACAATGGACACCCCACCTCTGTTTTGGTAAAAAGCTGAGGGATGGGCCTGGAGAAATGCAACCACTCTCAGATTAATCGGCAGAGCTATGGATGCAAGGACTGACCAACCATGATATCAAAATTATTGTTTTAACCACATGTGGATATAAAGTGTTTGTTTACATTCACAATGTTTACAAACAATGGAGTGTGATAGTTGAACTAAACTCACTTAGTATGTATATATATATATATATATATATATATATATATCATTTATAAGTCCAAAAATGGAGGTAGCAACTACAGATTGTCCCTTTAAGTCTATCAAAAGTGTGCAAGTTTGAGCATGTGTCCATTAGGCCTATGCATTTTTTTTTATAAGCATGAATTAGATTGAGCAATAAAATCCCCACTTTTTTTCCATAGGCTGGGATTCACACTATGCAGCTGTTGTAAGAGCGCATTTTTCACTGGCTGTCCACTGGTTTCAAAAACAATGATTGATAGGCAGCTTAAACTTCTTGAATTCAACCATTATTGTGTTCAAATACACATTTATATATGTGAACAGCCATCCTCAACAACCACAATCTGTAAGGTGCAAATAGCTGAATGAGAGATCAGCAGTGTGATTCACATCAATGCGCTATGTAGATATCAATAATAAGTGGTATACGTATCACCGTAGACTAAACCACTGCTGTCATCCAAGTGCTTATTCAAGTTGGATAATCTTTGGATGCCGACAGCAGTTCCACCATTGAAAGACATTGATTGGACTGTAGCCTACAAAAACCTATTCCTGCTCTTTTCCCACGATCCATCAAACACATTTGGTGTGTATCATAGTGGTCTCTGACTTGTGGTGGAACTTAAACTTGCACCTTTTTTCAATGATGATTTGAATGTCATTGAGAAAACAGAGAAGTGTCTTTTGCAAACCTCCTTTCTGAATTTAAAAGTAATCCTCGAAGTAATCATCTAGTTTTCAAAAGTACCTGTAATCTGATTACAATATTTGTGCTGACAATGTAACGGATCCAATTTGTAAGTCGCTCTGGATAAGAGCGTCTGCTAAATGACTTAAATGTAAATTACAGTTGCCAATTTTTGTAATCCCTTACATGTAATCCCTTACTTCCCAACCCTAGCCATATACCACAAACTCCAGAGATGCCTTATTGCTATAAACTGGTTACCATCGTAATTAGAAAAGTACAAATATTTTTGGGGGTCATACCCATGGTATATGGTCTGATATACCAATGGCTTTCAGCCAATCAGCATCATAAGACCTGTCATAACCATGTATGGCCCACTTACAGTGCCTTGCAAATTATTCATCCTCCTTCACATTTTTCCTATTTTGTTTCATTACAACCTTTAATTTAAATTTATTTTTATTTGGATTTCATGTAATGGACATACACAAAATAAAAAAAACTTGTTTCAAACAATAAAAAATAAAAACGGAAAAGTGGTGCGTGCATATGTATTCACCTTTTTGCTATGAAGCCCCTAAATAAGATCTGGTGCAACCAATTACCTTCAGAAGTCACATAATTAGTTCAATCCAAGTGTCACATGATCTGTCACATAATCTCAGTATATATACACGTATTCTGAAAGGCCCCAGCGTCTGCAACACCACTAAGCAAGGGGCACCACCAAGCAAGCGGCACCATGAAGACTAAGGAGCTCTCCAAACAGGTCAGGGACAAAGTTGTGGAGAAGTACAGATAAGGGTTGGGTTGTAAAAAAATATCCAGAACTTTGAACATCCCACGGAGCACCATTAAATCCATTATTAAAAAATGGAAAGAATATGGCACCACAAAAAACCTGCCAAGAGAGGGCCACCCACCAAAACTTGCAGACCAGGCAAGGAGGGCATTAATCAGAGAGGCAACAAAGAGACCAAAGATAACCCTGAAGGGGCTGCAAATATCCGCAGCGGAGATTGGAGTATCTGTCCATAGGGCCACTTGAAGCCGTACACTTCACAGAGCTGGGCTTTATGGAAGAGGGGCCAGAAAAAAGCCATTGCTTAAAGAAAAAAATAAGCAAACACGTTTGGTGTTCACCAAAAGGTATGTGGGAGACTCCCCAAACATATGAAAGAAGGAACTCTGGTCAGATGAGACTAAAATTGAGCTTTTGGCCATCAAGGAAAACGCTATGTGTGGCGCAAACCCAACACCTCTCATCACCCCGAGAACTCCATCCCCTGATGCTGGTGGCAGCATCATGCTGTGGGGGTGATTTTCATCGGCAGGGACTGGGAAACTGGTCAGAATTGAAGGGATGATGGATGGCTCTAAATAGAGGAAAACTCTTGAGGGAAACCTGTTTCCCTTCCAGCAGGACAATGAACCGAAGCATTCTTCTAAAGCAACACTCGGGTGGTTTCAGGGGAAACATTTAAATGCCTAGGAATGGCCTAGTCAAAGCCCAGACCTCAATCCAATTGAGAATCTGTGGTATGACTTAAAGAATGCTGTCCACCAGTGGAACCCATCCAACTTAAAGGAGCTGGAGCAGTTTTGCCTTGAAGAATGGGCAAAAATCCCAGTGGCTCGATGTGCCAAGCTTATAGAGACATACCCCAAGAGACTTGCAGCTGTAATTGCGGCATAAGGTGGCACTACAAAGTATTGACTTTGGGGGGGGGGGTGAATAGTTATGCACACTCAAGTTCAGTTTTTTTGTGTTATTTCTTGTTTGTTTCACAATACAAAAAATTTTGCATCTTCAAGGTGGTAGGCATGTTGTATAAATCAAATGATACAAACACCCCAAAAATCCATTTTAATTCCAGGTTGTAAAGGCAACAAAATAGGAACAATTCCAAGGGGGGTGAATACTTTCGCAAGCCACTGTATGTCTTATAATAATGTCATAATACGATCTATAATGATCCTGTCTTCCTGAGAAGACAGAGGGTTTGAAAGGTACCTACATAAATGCTGCATAACATATTGAAACCCTATACTGTATATAACACATTCATAATCAGTGCATAAGCATTACATATGTGTTTATGTCAATAACTGCAAGTTGATAAATGCAGGATTAGTGAAATGACTGTCACATTTATGAATATATCAACTTAAGGTTGTTGACATTAGCACTGTTATGATTGGAGCCATTTCCACCAGGTGTGGGAGCAACACAGTGTAACACACAGCATTAGAAACCTGCACCTTTACAGGGGTGGGCGGGTCAGCATAGGGTCAGCTACAGTCAGCATAGGGTCAGCTACAGTCAGCATAGTGTCAGCTACAGTCAGCAAAGGGTCAGCTACAGTCAGCATATGGTCAGCCACAGTCAGCATATGGTCAGCTACAGTCAGCATAGGGTCAGGTACAGTCAGCATATGGTGGGCTACAGTCAGCATAGTGTCAGCTACGGTCAGCATAGGGTCAGCTACAGTCAGCATATGGTCAGCTACAGTCAGCATAGTGTCAGCTACAGTCAGCATAGGGTCAGCTACAGTCAGCATAGGGTCAGCTACAGTCAGCAAAGGGTCAGCTACAGTCAGCATAGGGTCAGCTACAGTCAGCATAGGGTCAGCTACAGTCAGCAAAGGGTCAGCTACAGTCAGCATAGGGTCAGCTACAGTCAGCATAGGGTCAGCTACAGTCAGCATAGGGTCAGCTACAGTCAGCATAGGGTCAGCATAGAGTCAGCTACAGTCAGCTACAGTCAGCATAGGGTCAGCTACAGTCAGCATAGGGTCAGCTACAGTCCGCATTGGGTCAGCTACAGTCAGCATAGGGTCAGCTACAGTCAGCATAGGGTCAGCTACAGTCAGCATAGGGTCAGCTACAGGCAGCATAGGGTCAGATACAGTCCGCATAGGGTCAGCTACAGTCAGCATAGGGTCAGCTACAGTCAGCATGGGGTCAGCTACAGTCAGCTGCAGTCATCATAGGGTCAGCTACAGTGTATTAACACCACCACCCCCTTTCATTTCACTCAGTTGCTTCACAAGGCAAATATGAGAGCATTTCCTTTACTGTGGATGTTGTTGAATCAATGTTATCAAAACATTGCAGATCACTCTGTTGACTGTTCCTGCACAATTACCGAGCTATAATGTTTCTGATTGTGTCTTTTATCAGGGTTTTAGTTGTTTATCCGCTCACTGTGCTGATAATCCCACTAAGTCTGACTATGAGCTTTCTCCCTTTGGAAAGCAGTAACTCTGCTCTGATTTGTAATCTCTCTCAGGTTGCTGCTATCTGAACTAGCCTACTTGAACTCTCACACACAACAGATATTTAAGTAATTTAGCAGACGCTCTTATCCAGAGCGACTTACAAATTGGTGCATTCACCTTATGACATCCAGTGGAACAGTAGTGCATCTAAATCTTTTAAGGGGGGTGAGAGGGATTACTTTATCCTATCCTAGGTATTCCTTAAATATAATATATTAGAGATAAACAGCAGAGAATATATTAGACAGAGACACAAAGGAGAGAACATATTAAAAATACACACAACAGAGATAATAAATTAGACACAACAGAGATAATATAGAGAGAACATATTAGAGAGAGACATAGCAGAAAATATATTATAGACACAGCAAAGAAAAAAATAGAGACAGATAATATATTAGAGACAAACACAGCAGAGAGAATATATTAGAGAGAGACACAGCAGAGAATATATTAGAGACACAGCAGAGTGAATATATTAGAGAGAGAAAAAGAGAGACTATATTAGACAGAGACACAACAGAGAGAATATAGAGAGATACAACAGAGAGAATATATTAGAGAGAGACTCAGCAGAGAATAGAGAGACACAGCAGACAATATATTAGAGACTGACACAGCAGATATAGTATATTAAAGAGAGACACAGCAGAGAATATATTAGACAGAGACACAGCAGAGAGAATATATTAGAGAAAGCGATAATATAGTAGAGAGACACAGCAGAGATAATATATTAGAGAGACACAGCAGATAATATATTAGAGACAGAGATAATATATTAGAGAGAGACACGGCAGAGATAATATATTAGAGCGAGACACAGCAGAGAATATATTAGAGCCACAGAAGAGATCAAATATTAGAGAGAGACAGCAGAGAATAAATTAGAGAGAGACACAGCAGAGAGAATGTATTAGAGAGAGACACCGCAGAGAGAATATATTATATCGACACACAACAGAGATAATATATTAGAGAGAGAGACACACAACTGAGAGAATATACTAGAGAGAGACACAGCAGAGTGAATATATTAGACAGAGACACAACAGAGAGAATATATTAGTTGGACATGCAACAGAGATAATATATTAGTGAGAGACACAGCAGAGAGAATATATTAGAGAAAGCGATAATATATTAGAGACACAGCAGAGATAATATATTAGAGAGAGACACAGCAGATAATATATTAGAGACAGAGAAAATATATTAGAGACACAGCAGAGATAATATTTTAGAGACAGAGATAATATATTAGAGACAGATAATATATATAAGATAATATATTAGAGACAGACACAGCAGAGAGAATATATTAGAGAGACACAGCAGAGAATATATTAGAGACACAGCAGAGAGAATATTTTAGAGAGAGAAACAGAGAGACTATATTAGACAGAGACACAACAGAGAGAATATATTAGAGAGAGACTCAGCAGAGAATAGAGAGACACAGCAGATACAATATATTAGAGACAGACACAGCAGATATAGTATAGAGAGAGAGACACAGCAGAGCGAATATATTAGACAGAGACACAACAAAGAGAATATATTAGATAGACACGCAACAGAGATCATATATTAGAGAGAGACACACAACTGAGAGAATATACTAGCGAGAGACACAGCAGAGAGAATATATTAGACAGAGACACAACAAAGAGAATATATTAGATGGACACGCAACAGAGATAATATATTAGAGAGAGACACAGCAGAGATAATATATTAGAGACAGAGATAATATATTAGAAACAGACACAGCAGAGATAATATATTAGAGCATGACACAGCAGAGAATATATTAGAGCCACAGCAGAGATAAAATATTAGAGAGAGACAGCAGAGAATATATTAGAGAGACACAGCAGAGAATATATTAGAGCCACAGCAGAGATAAAATATCAGAGAGAGACAGCAGAGAATATATTAGAGAGAGACACAACAGAGAACATAGAGAGAGACAGCAGGGATACTATATTAGAGAGAGACACAGCAGAGAATATATTAGAGGGACACACAGCAGAGGGAATATATCAGAGAGAGACACAGAGATAATATATTAGAGAGAGACACAGCAGATAATATATTAGAGAGATACAGCAGAGAGAATATATTAAAGAGAGACACACAACTGAGAGAATATACTAGAGAGAGACACAGCAGAGAGAATATTTTAGATATAAACAACAGAGATAATATATTAGACAGAGACACAACAGAGAGAATATATTAGATAGGCACACAACAGAGAGAATATATTAGACAGACACAGCAGAGATAATATATTTGAGAGACACAGCAGAGAATATATTACAGACACAGCAGAGAGAATATATTAGAGAGAGACACACAACTGAGAGAATATATTAGAGAGAGACATAGCATAATATATTAGAGACACAGCAGAGAATATATTAGAGACACAGCAGAGATAATATATTACAGAGAGAAACAGAGACAATATATTAGAGACACAACAGAGAGAATATATTAGAGAGAGACATAGCAGATAATATATTAGAGAGAGACACAGCAGAGAGAATATATTTGGAGAGACACACACAACTGAGAGAATATATTAGAGAGAGACACAGTAAAGAGAATAGTTTAGAGAGAGAAACAACAGAGAGAATATATTAGAGACACACAACAGAGAGAATATATTAGAGACAGACATATTATAATATATTAGAGACAGAGGATTTAGTACTAAAGAAAGTATAGGCATGGCTTCAAAGCCTCTTGATCATAGTCTCCCACAGATCTAAAGGAATAATGCCCTGGGGAAGAGAGGGAGAGGAGGAGGAGAGCAAATTTGAGTATTTAGCTATATGGGCCATAGAAATGCTGCAATAATCATAATAAAAAGGCCCTCTGAGAGAGACGAATAGAAGAAATTACAGAACGCTTAACTTCAAGGGGGCTTGGCTCAGAGACGCTCTGAGCCAGACACACACACAATTACACACACACACACACACACACACACAACAAGTGAGACGAAAGCCCCACAAGTATGTCTCGCATAGCTTCTCTCCCTCATTTTTTCTCACCCCTTTCTTCATGTTTGTCCTTGTGGAAAATTGTAGATGAGCATCTAATCTACTTAAACCTCCCCCTCTGTCCAGACTCTGGAAAAAGCCTCTCCATCCCTCCTGGGAGAATAACCTAACGCAAGGCAACTCAGATACAATCATACCTGCTCTCATATACAGCTGGCTCCAGAGGCCTTGGCTTTGAGGAGAGAGAGAGAGAGAGAGAGAGAGAGAGAAAAAAAAAAAAGGGGGAGCGTTGTGGAATTTTAGAAGCAGACAGAAACTATTCCAAAAGTGAGTCACCTGAAAGAAAAGGCATAAACATAGTTGCGCAGAAACAAAATGGCAAAGGTTAAGAAAAAGTAGTGCCAGAAAGTGTGAAATAATAAGATTAACAGTGTTGTGATACACTCTCTCATGTCAGACTGAATGCGCCCATGGGAGGGTCACTGACGTAGAAATACCTGAACAAGACCTGTGAGGCCATTTAGCCAGTCAACTTCCAGACATTATAGATCAACTGAGGAATGCATCAACTCATGATCTTTCACACTTATAATGTGGGAAGGGGGAGTTAATGTGATATCAATATATCAGCTGTGGATGCACTGGAACTCACAGACACTTTCCCATTCCCATTCCCACTCCCAGTCCCCACTCTCCACTCCCACTGCCAGTCCCCACTCACACTGCCAGTCCCAGTCCCCACTCCCACTCCCACTCCCAGTCCCCACTCCCACTGCCAGTCCCCACTCCCACTCCCCACTCCCACTGCCAGTCCCTACTCCCACTCCCACTGCCAGTCCCAGTCCCCACTCCCACTGCCAGTCCCCACTCCCACTCCCACTGCCAGTCCCAGTCCCCACTCCCACTCTCAGTCCTAGTCCACACTCCCAGTGCCAATCCCAGTCCCCACTCCCACTGCCAGTCCCAGTCCCCACTCCCACTGCCAGTCCTATTCCACACTCCCAGTCCCCACTCCCAGTGCCAATCCCAGTCCTCACTTCCACTGCCAGTCCCCACTCCCACCGCCAGTCCCACTGCCAGTCCCAGTCCCCACTCCCACTGCCAGTCCCCACTCCCACTGCCAGTCCCACTGCCAGTCCCAGTCCCCACTCCCACTGCCAGTCCCCACTCCCACTGCCAGTCCCACTGCCAGTCCCAGTCCCCACTCCCACTGCCAGTCCCCACTCCCACTGCCAGTCCCAGTCCCCACTCCCACTGCCAGTCCCCACTCCCACTGCCAGTCCTAGTCCCCACTTCCAGTGCCAATCCCAGTCTAGACTCCCAGTCCCCACTGCCAGTCCCATTGCCAACTCCCCATCCCCTCTCCTACTCTTACCAGCCAGATGTGTAGAGGACAGAGGAGAGCTGAGCAGCAGATACTGTGTGTCTCTATCTGCCCACAGAGAGACTGAGATGTATTCCATCCAGATTCCATCCAGAACCATTGTCACTCTGCACTCCTCAGCCTGCGGTAATGTGATTTAGATGTCACAGCAGGCAGGGCCCAGGGCCCGGAACCCATGGAGGATGTGAAGAGAAATGAACCAGAGGCCCCAGTGATCAAAGCCCAGATAGTAGTGCTAAGTAATTTGTGATTTTTTTTAGGTTTTGGTCAGATTATTAGAAAATAATAACATGAAATGCACTATGCATTATGTGGGTTAAATGATGTAACAACACAGAATAAAACAATTCATAAAAGTCCCATGATGGTAGTGATGCCCATTACGCCTTATCACTTATTAACCATCATTTATTCTCATTACTTTACTTTAATACAATATTTCAGCTGTTGTGTATTTTACATTTGTTTTATTTGATGACTTTATTATTTCATTCCAAGTCATCATCTCATCTGTATAGAGCTGCTGCCTGTGCTGTCTGACAAAAATCTAAATGTTGTAGTTCTTTAAAGTAAAAATAAGGCATACTTTTATGACTGCCGAATAACAACTATCAATCACTTAGATCATGTATTTTCAGGTAGAGACACCTCGTGAAGCAACAGCTGCTCTCTATGTCACCTCACAGTGACACATTATTCTCTCTTCTGTAGCAGGCATAAAGAAACACAGACTGGACAAGTAGATGACAATGACCATAATCCGTTGCGCATTAATTACTATGTAGAATATTGGCCTGCTGGAAACTACAACTCCCTACTAGATCGCACAGTTCAGGCTGGATCTGATTTATCTCTAGAGAAACTGTGCAATGTGAGCATTGATCTCACAGAAAAAAAACGAAAGAAATGGAATTCAAATAATTGAACAGATGTTGGTCAATTAGTTGTAAAAAAAACAATCATTTTAAACTACATTTAGCTTAATCATTCAGCACTACTAGCTATTATCAGGTGGCCCTGGACCTGGGAGTTGGGACTGCCACGCACCCTCCAGAGGAACCTGTGCAGACTAGAGGCCCTATGGAGATCCTGGAAGCCCAGCCTGATTGATGATGGGGAGGCTGGTGCAGGGATTTGGGGGACCAGGGTCCATTACAGTCATAGCCAGGCCCACGACACATGGGCTGTGTCCCAAATGGCACCCTATTCCCTATATAGTGTACACATTTTGACCAGAGCCTAGGTGGTCCTGGGCTCTGGTCAAAACTAGTGTGCTATGTAGGAAATATGTGTCATTTGAGACATAGCCATACTAGTGACTGGCCAGGGACAGGGGCTTGTCTGGACCTATCACGTTACGGTAACATCAAACCCCTCACACAACCCTCACACGATCACAGCTGCTGCCAGCCCCGGCACGCTAGGCCAGTCCCAGGCGGCATACCGTGACTGGTCAGAGCATACGGACGTAAACAAGGAAAAGATTCCATTAAATACAAAACTCTGAGTTAATTACTACATAAGCAACAAATGCCAATACAACACGCAAGGAGAGGAGGATCAACTGCTATAAACAGACACAAGGCTGTGGATATCTACAGTATTAAGGTATGACGAAAACATATTCCAAGTGAGACATAGCACACCGTCAGACAATAATAACTACCCCATGATTCAAGGCATTTGGCCAGCCGCCTGAACAAGCATTCTGAACACAATTGCATGACCTTTCAGGCCCAAGTAAATTATGTTTTGCGACCAAGCTTGCATAATACCCCAGCATAGTAGAGTGAAATGTTCATAACCAATTTATGCACAGCCCCTTGGTAATAAGCTGTCTGTAACCCAGTACTACAACACAGCTTTCAGAGACCTCTCTCTACACCTCCATCCAGTCAGTCAGACCTGACACTATCACACGCACAGGGACCCACTTACACACATGCATACAACACCAGCTTTCAGCAGCCCTGGCTGCAAAAACCAGGAACAGGGTGTTTTCCTTTATTGACAGAACTAATTATGCGTCTGAAAGTCCTCAGTGACTCAGTGCTAACTCAAAACATCCTTTCGATTAGCCGGCCAGTAACACTAATCTATCAAAATATTCTACATCCCTCCCTCCCCTGGCAAATGATAATAATGGTCAATCAACTTCAGCATGAAATCAGCAGGGACTTTGTTACAACAGAAACACAGTTAGTTGGAGCAGCTGCCTATATGATGGATAATTACTTTATATACAGTACCACTTGGTAGCCCTTTTTAACTGGGTTGATGTATTGTATAAAGTCACAACTGGAATTATTGGCACCCTTCATAAAGATAAGCAAAAAATACTGTAAAAAATAAATAATTTAAATTCTGAGCTGCAGTTGAAGTCTGGAGTTTACATACACTTAGGTTGGAGTCAATAAAAGTTGTTTTCCAACCACTCCACAAATGTCTTGTTAACAAATTATAGTTTTGGCAAGTCGGTTAGGACATTGACTTTGTGCATGACAAATTGACAAATTGTTTACACACAGATTATTTCACTTATTAAGGTATGATAAGTATCACAATTCCAGTGGGTCAGAAGTTTACATACACTAAGTTGACTGTGCTTTTAAACAGCCTGGAAAATTCCAGAAAATTATGTCATGGCTTTAGAAGCTTCTGATAATTGTCATCATTTGAGTCAATTGGAGGTGTACCTGTGGATGTATTTCAAGGCCTACCTTCAAACTCGGTGCCTCTTTGCTTGACATCATGGGAAAATCAAAAGAAATCAGCCAAGACCTCAGAAAATAAATTGTAGACCACCACAAGTCCACAAAATTCCCTGTCTTAGGTCAGTTAGGATCACCACTTTATTTTAAGAATGTGAAATGTCAGATTAATAGTATAGAGAATGATTTATTTCAGCTTTTATTTATTTAATCACAATCCATTACTCCAATCTAAGTGTATGTATATATATATATATATATATATATATTAACACTACCGTTCAAAAGTTTGGGGTCACTTAGAAATGTCCTTGTTTTTAAAAGAAAAGCACATTTTTTTGTCCATTAAAATAACATCAAATTGATCAGAAATACAGTGTATATGATTATTTTATACTAATACAATTGCTCAAAGAAAAATTTTAATAGAGCTTTTTGGCCACGCAAACAACCAAAATTATTGGCACCCTTGATAAAGAATGGGGGAAAAAATAGGTTTGGCTTCTGCATATGCAGAAAAGTAACTCATACCTACTGTAAAATATGATGTTGGATATTTGATGTTATGGGGCTATTTTGCCTCCACTGGTCCTGGGGTCCTTGTTAAGGTCAATGGCATCATGAACTTCACTCATTAGCAGGACATTTTAGCAAAAAACCTGGTTGCCTCTGTTAGGAGGCTGAAACTTTGCCACAAGTGGATCTTCCAGCAAGATAATAACCCCAAGCACATATAAAAATCCACAAAGAAATGGTTAATTGACCACAAACTCAACATTTTGCAATGGCCGTCTCAGTCTCCAGAATTAACCCCCACTAAGAACCTGTGGTTTGAATTGAAGAGGGCAGTCCATAAGATCAGACAAGGAATATCAAGGATCCAGAAAGATTATGTATCGAGGAAAGATCCATCCTCATGTCTTCTCCAATCATATTTTTTTTAAAGGCTCAGTGCTGTTATCCTTGCAAAGGGAGGGTGCCAGAGTATTAAAAACAAAATATTTTTATTTGAGCAATTGTATTACTATAAAATAATATAATTTTGTATTTTTTTGCATACAATACAGCTCATTATTTGAATGATTTATTTTCTAGTCTTTTTTTGCTCATCTTTATCAAGGGTGCCAATAATTTTGGTCGTGACTACAGTATATCACCATATGACTTCCCATATTCTATAACTAGGCCTGGGGAAACATGTTACGGCATGCTCAAAACAGGATGTTCAGCAACACAATCATCACTCCTCTACAGCAGACAGACAGCACTAGATGAGAGCCGAAAAGACAAGGCTGTTGGAAAAGCCTTGCATTGCCTGGAACTAATCCATGAACATTAAGCTCTAGCTTTATCAGATAGGTGTGGGTGTACATGCGTGTGTTTGTGTTGTCTGTATCTTGGTTCTTTCTGGATCACTGCTCAGACAGAAAGAGGGCAGAACTCTCTGTGGGAGTAGATAGTAGTTAGGCCAGGCTAGAGGAGAGGAGTAGCTCAGAGGGCTGCCGGGGAAAAGGGATCCTGTTGACTGATCTTATCAGCACCCCACCGGCTGTCCCCCTGCTGATCTGAGGGCCGATGGGGCCACTACCTGGAGCCTCTCCACTACACAGCGATGCTAATCTGTCTGCTTCCAACCCGAGGTCACACACACACACAGATCTCAAATGGGCCCAGCAGGCAGATAAGATGTCAGGGGTAGATATTTCTTCATGGGATGATAGTAATCAGGTTGTGATTATGTAGGCTGGCAGTGGAATGAGGGGATGATAGTAATCAGGTTGTGATTATGTAGGCTGGCAGGGGAATGAGGGGATGATAGTAATCAGGTTCTGATTATGTAGGCTGGCAGGGGAATGAGGGGATGATAGTAATCAGGTTGTGATTATGTCGGCTGGCAGTGGAATGAGGGGATCATAGTAATCAGGTTGTGATTATGTCGGCTGGCAGTGGAATGAGGGGATGATAGTAATCAGGTTGTGATTATGTAGGCTGGCAGGGGAATGAGGGGATGATAGTAATCAGGTTGTGATTATGTAGGCTGGCAGTGGAATGAGGGGATGATAGTAATCAGGTTGTGATTATGTAGGCTGGCAGGGGAATGAGGGGATGATAGTAATCAGGTTGTGATTATGTAGGCTGGCAGGGGAATGAGGGGATGATAGTAATCAGGCTGTGATTATGTAGGCTGGCAGTGGAATGAGGGGATGATAGTAATCAGGTTGTGATTATGTAGGCTGGCAGTGGAATGAGGGGATGATAGTAATCAGGTTGTGATTATGTCGGCTGGCAGTGGAATGAGGGGATCATAGTAATCAGGTTGTGATTATGTCGGCTGGCAGGGGAATGAGGGGATGATAGTAATCAGGTTGTGATTATGTAGGCTGGCAGGGGAATGAGGGGATGATAGTAATCAGGTTGTGATTATGTAGGCTGGCAGGGGAATGAGGGGATGATAGTAATCAGGCTGTGATTATGTAGGCTGGCAGTGGAATGAGGGGATGATAGTAATCAGGTTGTGATTATGTAGGCTGGCAGTGGAATGAGGGGATGATAGTAATCAGGTTGTGATTATGTAGGCTGGCAGTGGAATGAGGGGATGATAGTAATCAGGTTGTGATTATGTAGGCTGGCAGTGGAATGAGGGGATGATAGTAATCAGGTTGTGATTATGTAGGCTGGCAGGGGAATGAGGGGATGATATTAATCAGGTTGTGATTATGTAGACCTGCAGTGGAATGAGGGGATTATAGTAATCAGGTTGTGATTATGTCGGCTGGCAGTGGAATGAGGGGATGATAGTAATCAGGTTGTGATTATGTCGGCTGGCAGGGGAATGAGGGGATGATAGTAATCAGGTTGTGATTATGTAGGCTGGCAGTGGAATGAGGGGATGATAGTAATCAGGTTGTGATTATGTCGGCTGGCAGTGGAATGAGGGGATGATAGTAATCAGGTTGTGATTATGTCGGCTGGCAGGGGAATGAGGGGATGATAGTAATCAGGTTGTGATTATGTAGGCTGGCAGGGGAATGAGGGGATGATAGTAATCAGGTTGCGATAAGGTAGGCTGGCAGGAGAATGAGGGGATGCAGAGGAAAACAACGCTCCATCAAGGAGGGAATTATGCAGACCCAGAACTCAGACCCAGATCTCAGATCCAGATCTCAGACCCAGATCTCTGTCAGATTTGTGTAAGTGGATGGGGTACTGACGTTTTCAATTCTCTCAAAAATTATTATTTTTTTGCGTTTTGTGTAACTTATTTTTTAACTTATTGTGTACATAATGTTGCTGCTACCGTCTCTTATGACAGAAAATAACATCTGGACATCAGAAAAGCGATTACTCCCCACGGACTGGAAGAAACTTTATCCTTTAATGAGTCTGACGAGAAGGATATCCTGCTTTCACTGGAACAGGCCCAGACCACGCCTTTTGCGAGAAGAAAAGTTGCCCGGAAAATAAGTTGCAGTGTCACGCCCTGACCATAGAGAGCCCTTGTTTCTCTATGGTGTAGTAGGGCAGGGCATGACTAGGGGGTATTCTAGTTTATAATTTCTATGTTGTGTTCTAGTTTATATTTTCTATGTTGGTGTTTTGTATGATTCCCAATTAGAGGCAGCTGGTAATCGTTGTCTCTAATTGGGGATCATATTTAAGTAGATATTTCTCCCACCTGTGTTTGTGGGATATTGTTTTGTGTTTGTGCACCATGTAGTCACGTTTAGTTGTCTGTTTATTAATATATTTTGTTTTGTTTAAGTTTCGCTTTGAATTAAATATGTGGAACTCAACATCCGCTGCGTATTGGTCCCGCTCTCACGACAACCGTGACACGCAGATTGGGCTGCCTTCTGAGAATCCGGAGGCAAGAGAGTAAACTCCCACTGCCATCCGTTCTTCTTGTTAACATGCAATCATTGGAAAATAAAATTGATGACCAACAATTAAGATTATCCTACCAATGGGACATTAAAAACTGTAACATCTTATGGTTCACCGAGACGTGGCTGAACGAAGATACGGACAATATAGAGATAGTGAGATTTTCCATAAATTGGCAGAACAGAGACGCTACCTCTGGTAAGACGAGGGGTGGGGGTGTGTGTCTATTTCTCAATAACAGCTGGTGCGCTATGTCTAATATTAAAGAAGTCTAGAGGTATAGCTCGCCTGAGGTAGAGTACCTCATGATAAGCTGTAGACCACACTATCTACCAAGAGAGTTCTTATCTGTTTTAGCTGGCACTAAAACCACTCTCAACCAACTCTATAAGGCCATAAGCAAAGAAGAAAATGCTCACCCAAAAGCAGCACTCCTAGTGGCCGGGGACTTTAATGCTGGCAAACTTCAATCACTTTTCCACATTTTTACCAGCATGTCACATGTGCAACCAGGGGACAAAAATCCTAGACCACCTTTACTCCACACATAGAGATGCATACAAAGCTCTTCCCGCCCTCCATTTGGCAAATCTGACCATAAGTCTATCTTCCTGATTCCTGCTTACAAGCAAAAACTAAAGCAGGAAGTACCAGTGACTCGCTCAATACGGAAGTGGTCAGATGACGCAGATGCTACACTACAGGATTTTCAGGGATTCATCCAATGGCATTGAGGAGTACACCACCTCAGTCATCGGCTTCATCAATAAGTGTATCGATTTTTATTTTATTTTTTACCTTTATTTAACTAGGCAAGTCAGTTAAGAACAAATTCTTATTTTCAATGACGGCCTAGGAACAGATTTGTACCTTGTCAGCTCGGGGGTTTGAACTTGCAACCTTCCAGTTACTAGTCCAACGCTCTAACCGCTAGGCTACCCTGCCGCCTCGATGACGTCGTCCCCAGTGACTGTACGTACAGATCCCAACCAGCGAGCATAAAAGGCATTTAAACTATTAATTTCTCTCACTTCAGGAGTGAAAACGTGGAAGAACTCAAAAAGCGTTTGAGGGTCAGGCCTTACAGAATGCAACCGGTGTGTGTGTGTGTTGTGTATGTGTGTACATCAATGTCAATATTGCATTGATTAAATAGTAGCTGGGAGCTTGTGGTGTCTGTACTTGTGAGATTTGTTTATGACAGTTTGTGATGGAACACATGAAAATTGCATGTCCTTTAGAATTGTTTGGCAAGCTAATCATAGGTGGGCTGTGAGCTACTGGTAGCTCACAATCGACCTGTTGGAGACCCCTGGTGTACCACCTGTTCCTCTTCCTGCTCCCTATCCTCCTTCCTCTTAGCCCCTCCCTGTAACCATGGAAACCAGATGTATGTCTCTGCATGCTTATCAAGATAGACATATCATGGACCACATCCTGGTAACAACACTGACTCATGCAATTAAACCTATTAACAGTAATATTTTGAACTATACCAATGTCCAATTAGAATAATATATTTGAGAAGCAGTTACAAATAGGCCTGACTGTATGGAAGAACATGGTTTTATATGGATCTTATGTTCCATCAATTCCCCTGTGTAGACAGTGGAACTTGAAGGTGCACATTGGAGGTGTATTGTCTATACAGACAAGGTGTTACTAATGGGTGGAAGTTGGGTTTGGAGGGAACTCTGTACGTGGACATAGCTCTGTACTTGACTTGATAGGTCAGTTCAATTGAAAAAGCAGTCCCTGGCAGCTGCACAGTCAGTTCAAAACAGAAAAGGACATGTTCCACATCGACCCCTGAGCCCAAACAGCCCAGCCAGAGAAGACAGTCCCAGCCAGAGCAGGCCACAGACCCCAGCTTGTGCTGCAGGCCAATCCACTGTAAACATCAAAACACACCACACACACAGTCCATTCTACGGGCCAGTCGCCACTCCCTCTTCCAACATGAGGCAGAGAAGAGACTGGGGAAAACAACTCTCCATAATCACTGACTGCCCTGACTGAACAGCTACCTCTGTACTGACTCTGACAACAACAAGCATCCAACACACACTCCTAAGCAAACAGAGGAAAAAACTCATTACGTAGAGCGGAGGGTAATGAATTAGCATGCCCCGTGAAAGGACTGAATGAAATGGATTTGAATGTCGGTATTAGCAATCTTTCCCTCGTGTTTGTCTCAATACGGAGGCCAGTAGGCCATGTTACCTCAAGAAGACAGGAGATGCCTGACTGCAATTATTTTGTTCAGGCAACTTTCCACCCCCCTCTAGGCTTACAGAGTGGATCTTGGTAACAAGAGCGGAGGCAGACTAGGCAGAGTTAGCAAATCAGGTGTCCAGTGAAATGTTTGTGTGTCTGAGTATCCCCTCCATCTGCCACTGAAGGTCATGATCACAGGCAATTTGTGTACGTGTCATGGCAGGTAGTGTACGTGTCATGGGCAGCCTGTGTACGTGTCATGGCAGGTAGTGTACGTGTCATGGCAGGTAGTGTACGTGTCATGGGCAGCCTGTGTATGTGTCATGGCAAGTAGTGTATGTGTCATGGGCAGCCTGTGTATGTGTCATGGCAGGTAGTGTATGTGTCATGGGCAGCCTGTGTATGTGTCATGGCAAGTAGTGTATGTGTCATGGGCAGCCTGTGTATGTGTCATGGGCAGCCTGTGTATGTGTCATGGCAAGTAGTGTATGTGTCATGGGCAGCCTGTGTACGTGTCATTGGCAGCCTGTGTATGTGTCATGGCAAGTAGTGTATGTGTCATGGGCAGCCTGTGTACGTGTCATAGCAAGTAGTGTATGTGTCATGGGCAGCCTGTGTATGTGTCATGGCAAGTAGTGTATGTGTCATGGGCAGCCTGTGTATGTGTCATGGCAAGTAGTGTATGTGTCATGGGCAGCCTGTGTATGTGTCATGGGCAGCCTGTGTATGTGTCATGGCAAGTAGTGTATGTGTCATGGGCAGCCTGTGTACGTGTCATTGGCAGCCTGTGTACGTGTCATGGGCAGCCTGTGTACGTGTCATGGGCAGCCTGTGTACGTGTCTATGACAGCCTTTGTACGTGGTGAAGCCAAACCCTGGTCTCTGCCTGGGTGAAAGACTGAAGGACAAGGGACGAGGGAAGGCTACACAGAGGCAGAACTTGTCTCCCAAATGGCACCTTAATCCCTAGGCCTATATAGTGCACTACTTTTGACCAGGGTGCATATGCTATGATCAAAAGTAGTACACTTTAAAAGGAATAGGCTGGCATTTGGGACGCAGACTGAGACTACTGAATATCCAGATGGGCACATCTGGACCCCCGTCTCAGGTACTGTAGGAAGGTCAGCCATTATAATATCAAGGATCAGGATTGGTTTAGTTAGGAAGTTTATCTCCAGAGACACCCACCTACGGTCACAGGGAGAACCGGTGCAGGGCCAACTTATCACTATCTCAGATTGTAAATAACCTTGGTCAGTTGTCCACCAAGATAAAGCCTACGGCCAAAAACCTTGGTGTCTTCTTTGACCCTGACCTAAACCTCAAGCTGCATGTAAAGAAGGTTGTTCTGCTTTTATCATTTAAAAAATATAGCTAAAGTCACTGATCTGGAGAAACGTATTTCCTCAAACCTAGATTACTGTAACTGTTTGTATACCTGTCTCAGTCAGAAATCCCTCCATCATTGGTTAGTACAGTTAGTTCAAAATACTGCAGCTCGGCTTTTAACAGGCACCAGGAAATGTAACCATATCACACCTATTTTAGCTACACTGGCTCCAAGTCACTTTTAGAATAGATTTTGAAATTGTATTAATCACGTTTACGGCTCGGCTTGGTTCAGCCCATTCTATATCCTTGATCTTTTATCTCCCTACGAGCCAGGATGCAGTCTGAGATCCTCTGGCATGGCACTGTTGACCATTACAAATTCTACGTTGAAAATGAAAACAATTTTAATTCTCATTCCTCCTTTGTTTCTTTGTTAATTATTTTATTTTATTGTTTTATGGTGTGAAACACTTTGGTAGTAGTAGTAGTAGTAGTAGTAGTAGTAGTAGTAGTATGCATCTCTCTCTCTGCCTGAGACGGAGTGGCTTTCTTCAGCCAAGGACAGGGTTTGGAGGGGTGGGTGGAGAAGGCCAGGTAAATAGACAAATACTAATTATGTTACACAGACAATCTAGGATGTTTCTAACAAACAGGATTATTCTAGAACAGTTCAGCACTTTCCATTCAATCTGGTAAGTAGCCCACCAATTGTTCATTGGCAGAACGGAGTGTGCAAATCATCATCATCCATACATATGTTGTTGGGACACATCTTTGAACTGGCCCAAAACAAACTGCTTAGGGGGTTTCATGTGACATTTGCAATGATGTGAAATGAAACTCATGAAATGAAATGCACTCTTTACAATGATGAGAAGCAGGACATTCCCATGACATTTGAACATGTCCCTTTCTCCCTCCCTCAGTGGAAGACATCACTTGTATAAAATACCATCTATTAGTCGGATTTACAGTCCAACTAATGTAGTCAGAAGATGACACAAAGTCAGAAAAACATTAACACTGGCCAAAATGACAAACAAAACATGAGATATATTACATAGGAGAATTTCACGAGGAAAACAAGCCCACTCTGAAATGTCGACATAAGCCATGACAGTTATCCTTAGGGAACAGAGTGTGTGCTTTGGACTATGTGCTCGTGGACTCTGTACCTCCCAAGCAGAATTAGATGACAGTAATTGAAGTTGTTATTTGGGCGGTAACACCAAGCAGGAGAGGTCAATAAAGAGAAAATAATTGCAGGATTTTGGACAGCTAAACTCTCATGTATTTATTCTGATTGCTCAGCATGAAGAGCACCAAGAGAGGCCTTGGTTTCCCTATTATGGCCCCCTATCCCTACCTAGTGCACTACTTTGCTCCAGGGGTGCTGTAGTACTAAATGGCTGACCCTGTAAAACAACAGACAAAGATATCATTAGGCTGGTGATTTGAGTGGCGCAGTGGTCTAAGGCACTGCATGGCGGTGTTAGAGGTGTCACTACAGACCCTGGTTCAATCCTGGGCTGTATTATATGTATGTAAGTCGCTCTGGATAAGAGCGTCTGCTAAATGACTTAAATGTAAATGTAAATGTATGTGATCGGGAGTCCCATAGGGTGGTGCACAATTGGCCCAGCATTGTCCAGGTTAGGGGAGGGTTTGGCTGGGGTAGGCAGTCATTGTAAATAAGAATTTGTTCTTAATTGACTTGCCTAGTTAAATAAAGGTTAAATATAGAAATAAATTACTTGGCTTCAGGTGTTTTCTGTGGTCTCATGTACTGTCTGAATACACTACAGAAACATACTCTCCTCTCTGTGTGTGTGTGTGTGTGTGTGTGTGTGTGTGTGTGTGTGTGTGTGTGTGTGTGTGTGTTCATAATGTTTTGTACACTCAGTGTTTATGTTGCAGCTCTTATTCAAAAGCGGCAGGATATCTCCGTTCTTTGCAAGGTTATTCTTCTACAGAACAAAGATATGTAAGCCAAAGGAGAGCAATCAGAACAGCACATGCTTTGGATGTGTAGTAATGACAGGTATGGCATCTCTCAGACTTAACTTTGCTGCATGCATTCCTTTTCAGTGTGAAAATTACTTCAATGTGTTCTGTTAGATTGTGTTCATACTATGGTGTTCTATTGTCCGACATCGCTCTCGATCCTTCTTGGGAAATTTGTTGATACAATATGTTTCAAAGGAGACCTTTCATTAAATAATTTACCTCAAGCTCATCCTTTAGAATATGTTTTCAGCATAGGCAAAAGTGCAAGTCCTATCTACATCTGTGATGTTTTATTGTGCTTCCCATGACAGTGTTTTTGTATTTTAATGTGTACAGTACCAGTCAAAAGTTTGGACACACCTACTCATTCTAACACACCTCCAGGCTGTGTAAAGGCTATATGACCAAGAAGGAGAGTGATAGAGTGCAGCATCGGATGACCTGGCCTCCACAATCACCCGACCTCAACCCAATTGAGATGGTTTGGGATGAGTTGGACTGCAGAATGAAGGAAAAGCAGCCAACAAGTGCTCAGCATATGTGGGAACTACTTCAAGACTGTTAGAAAAGCATTCTAGGTGAAGCTGGTTGAGAGAATGCCAAGAGTCTGCAAAGATGTCACCAAGGCAAAGGGTGGCTACTTTGAAGAATCTCAAATATAAAACTCTTTTTTGGTTGCTACCTGATTCCATATGTATTATTTCATAGTTTTGATGTCTTCACTATTATTATACAACATAGAAAATAGTAAAATAAAGAAAAACTAAGTAGGTGTGTCCAAACCAAACCTGACTGGTATTGTATATAGGTTGGGTATAATGTGTATATTTATGTTATTTATGTTGTGTACAGGGCGCATTTGTAATATGTCTTCCCTGTTCAAATAAAGGTTGAGGAAAAACATCTCTGCAAGGCGCACTAAGGTGTTATGATACAATCACCAGAGTGATGTCTTTATTTGCATACTGACTCAACATAACACACCCTGCCTTACACCCAGTTTCTGTTCTTGTCTATGCATCAGGCCTTAGCAACATTTATGTCTGCCTAACTCAGCAGTGAAATCCCCAGTGCAGGCCGAGACATGCTGCTTTTCACACTACCATGACTGATGGGGTAGGGAGTGGGCCACTTAAATATCCTGACACAGCACAAGCACATCCTTCAATCCGCAGTCTACACAGAGACATTTGACTCCCATGACATATGGTAGAGAAAATGTTCATGCATACAGAGGTTCTTGCCATTCAATAGTCTGATATACAGATGTTGGATCTTCATTTGATCACACTTTTGTTGCGATCAAACAACATTATAGACTAAACGTTAAAATCCTGTTGCTGCAGGATTATTTTGCTACAACAATACTGGTCAAATTAAGATCCAACACCTGTACTGTAACCCTTGAAAGAGAGAAGGGTTCACGCCTATAGGCAGCTGGCACACACTACAACTATCAGGATTCAGGTGCAACAGTATTGAGTGTCTTCTTTAGTTGACGTTATTAAAACAATTATTTACTGCTAAGCCTCTCTTGAATATGCTGGGATGTTATTTTGAGCAATAAAAGAATGTGATGACAGCCTACTTTTTTCTCTCCTCACATTGTGAAGAAGTGCAGATACCAGGGTAAAGGGTTTGCACATCCATTAATATAGCTGGGGGAGACAACCTTTTCTTTGCTTTTGTTTTACTGTATGTTGCTGAGCTCTCCAACAACAATGGTCATGTCCCAAATTACATCCTATTTCCTATATAGTGCACTACTAAGCAGTGCAATATGAAGGGGAATAGGGTGTAATTTGGGACGCAGAGGTAAAGCCCTCCAACAACAATCTGATCTCCCACGGATGTTTACAATCTTCTGCTACGTTGTTTTGGCCATCAAGCCTTTCTTTGGCTTCCTGTCGGCACCAGGAGGGAAGGAACGGACGCCATTTCCTGGGCCCCTGATTATAATGGGGGCAGGGGATAGATGCTACAGACACAGTGTTCTCTACTGTACTCTACAGATAATGTTCTCTACTATACTCTATAGATACAGTGTTCTCTACTGTACTCTACAGATAATGTTCTCTACTATACTCTATAGATACAGTGTTCTCTACTGTACTCTACAGATAATGTTCTCTACTATACTCTACAGACACAGTGTTCTCTACTGTACTCTACAGATAATGTTCTCTACTGTACTCTACAGATAATGTTCTCTACTGTACTCTACAGATAATGTTCTCTACTGCACTCTACAGATACAGTGTTCTCTACTGTACTCTACAGACACAGTGTTCTCTACTGTACTCTATAGATACAGTGTTCTCTACTGTACTCTACAGATAATGTTCTCTACTATACTCTACAGACACAGTGTTCTCTACTGTACTCTACAGACAATGCTCTCTACAATACTCTACAGATACAGTGTTCTCTACTGTACTCTACAGATAATGTTCTCTACTATACTCTACAGATACAGTGTTCTCTACTGTACTCTACAGATAATGTTCTCTACTATACTCTACAGATACAGTGTTCTCTACTGTACTCTACAGATAATGTTCTCTACTGTACTCTACAGATAATGTTCTCTACTATACTCTACAGACACAGTGTTCTCTACTGTACTCTACAGATAATGTTCTCTACTATACTCTACAGATAATGTTCTCTACTGTACTCTACAGATACAGTGTTCTCTACTATACTCTATAGATACAGTGTTCTCTACTGTACTCTACAGATAATGTTCTCTACTATACTCTACAGACACAGCGTTCTCTACTGTACTCTACAGACAATGCTCTCTACAATACTCTACAGATACAGTGTTCTCTACTGTACTCTACAGATAATGTTCTCTACTATACTCTACAGATACAGTGTTCTCTACTGTACTCTACAGATAATGTTCTCTACTATACTCTACAGATACAGTGTTCTCTACTGTACTCTACAGATAATGTTCTCTACTATACTCTACAGATACAGTGTTCTCTACTATACTCTACAGATAATGTTCTCTACTGCACTCTACAGATACAGTGTTCTCTACTATACTCTACAGATAATGTTCTCTACTGTACTCTACAGATACAGTGTTCTCTACTGTACTCCACAGATACAGTGTTCTCTACTGTACTCTACAGATAATGTTCTCTACTGTACTCTACAGATACAGTGTTCTCTACTATACTCTACAGATACAGTGTTCTCTACTGTACTCTACAGATAATGTTCTCTACTGTACTCTACAGATACAGTGTTCTCTACTATACTCTACAGATAATGTTCTCTACTGTACTCTACAGATACAGTGTTCTCTACTATACTCTACAGATAATGCTCCCTACTGTACTCTACAGACACAGTGTTCTCTACTGTACTCTACAGATAATGTTCTCTACTATACTCTACAGATACAGTGTTCTCTACTGCACTCTACAGATACAGTGTTCTCTACTGTACTCTACAGATAAATGTTCTCTACTGTACTCCACAGATACAGTGTTCTCTACTGCACTCTACAGATACAGTGTTCTCTACTATACTCTACAGATAATGTTCTCTACTGTACTCTACAGATACAGTGTTCTCTACTGTACTCTACAGATACAGTGTTCTCTACTGTACTCCACAGATACAGTGTTCTCTACTGTACTCTACAGATACAGTGTTCTCTACTATACTCTACAGATAATGTTCTCTACTGTACTCTACAGATACAGTGTTCTCTACTGTACTCTACAGATACAGTGTTCTCTACTGTACTCTACAGATACAGTGTTCTCTACTATACTCTACAGATAATGTTCTCTACTGTACTCTACAGATACAGTGTTCTCTACTATACTCTACAGACACAGTGTTCTCTACTGTACTCTACAGATAATGTTCTCTACTGTACTCTACAGATACAGTGTTCTCTACTATACTCTACAGATAATGTTCTCTACTCTACTCTACAGATACAGTGATCTCTACTATCAAATTTTATTGGTCACATAAAATTATTTAGCAGATGTTATTGCGGGTGTTACGAAATGCTTGTGTTCCTAGTTTCAAAATTGCAGTAATATCTAACAATTCACAACAATACACACAAATCTAAAAGTAAAATAATGGAATTAAGAAATATATAAATATTGGAAGAGCAATGTTGGAGTGGCATTTACTAAAAACCAGTCAAATATAATACGGTATATACATATGAGATGAGTAAAGCAGTAAGTAAACATTATTCATGTGACTAGTGTTCCATTATTAAAGTGGCCAGTGATTCATTGTCTATGAATATAGGGCAGAAACCTTTGAGGTGAAGGGTTGAGTAATCGGGTGGTAGCCGGCTAGTGATGGCTATTTGACAGTCTGATGGCATTGAGATAGAAGTTGTTTTTCAGTCTCTCGGCCCCAACTTTGATGCACCTGTACTGACTTCGCCTTCTGGATGATAACGGGGTGAACAGGGCATGGCTCGGGTGGTTGATGTCCTTGATGATATTTTTGGCCTTCCTCTGACATCGGGTGCTGTAGGTGTCCTGAAGGGCAGACAGTGTGCCTCCGGTGATGCGTTGTGCAGACCGCACCACCCTCTAGAGAGCCCTGCGGTTGCGGGCAGTGCAGTTGAAGTACCAGGTTGTGATACAGCCTGACAGGATGCTCTCAATTGTGCATCTGTAAAAGTTTGTGAGGGTCTTAGGGGCCAAGTCAAATTTCTTCAGCCTCCTGAGGTTCTTCACCACACTGTCTGTGTGGGTGGACCATTTCAGATTGTCAGTGATGTGTATGCCGAGGAACTTGAAGCTTTCCACCTTCTCCACTGTGGTCCCGTCAATATGGATAGAGGCGTGCTCCCTCTACTTTTTTCCTGAAGTCCACGACCAGCTCCTTCATTTTGTTGACGTTGGGTGAGAGGTTATTTTCCTGGTAACACTCCGCCAGGGCCCTCACCTATTCCTTGTAGGCTGTCTCGTCCTTGCTGGTAATCAGGCCTACTATGGTGGTGTCGTCTGCAAACTTGATGATTGAGTTGGAGACGTGTGTGGCCATGCATTCATGAGTGAACAGGGAGTGCAGGAAAGGGCTGAGCACCCTTGTGGGGCCCCAATGTTTACATTTACATTTAACATTTAAGTCATTTAGCAGACGCTCTTATCCAGAGCGACTTACAAATTGGTGCATTCACCTTATGACACCCAGTGGAACAGTAGTGCATCTAAATCTTTTAAGGGGGGTGAGAGGGATTACTTTATCCTATCCTAGGTATTCCTTAAAGAGGTGGGGTTTCAGGTGTCTCCGGAAGGTGGTGATTGACTCCGCTGTCCTGGCGTCGTGAGGGAGTTTGTTCCACCATTGGGGGGCCAGAGCAGCGAACAGTTTTGACTGGGCTGCGCGGGAACTGTACTTCCTCAGTGCTAGGGAGGCGAGCAGGCCAGAGGTGGATGAACGCAGTGCCCTTGTTTGGGTGTAGGGCCTGATCAGAGCCTGGAGGTACTGAGGTGCCGTTCCCCTCACAGCTCCGTAGGCAAGCACCATGGTCTTGTAGCGGATGCGAGCTTCAACTGGAAGCCAGTGGAGAGAGCGGAGGAGCGGGGTGACGTGAGAGAACTTGGGAAGGTTGAACACCAGACGGGCTGCGGCGTTCTGGATGAGTTGTAGGGGTTTAATGGCACAGGCAGGGAGCCCAGCCAACAGCGGATCAGTGAAGCGGAGGTGTTGTTTCCTACCTTCACCACCTGGGGTGCAACTGGGGTGCAAGTCCAGGACCCAGTTGCACAGGGCGGTGTTCAGACCCAGGGCCCCGAGCTTGATGATGACCTTTCAGGGTACTATGGTGTTGAAGACTGAGCTATAGTCAATGAACAGCATTCTTACACAGGTATTCCTCTTGTCCAGATGGGTTAGGGCAGTGTGCAGTGCAATGGCAATTGCATCGTCTATGAAACTATTGGGGTGGTAAGCAAATGGAAGTGGGTCTAGGGTGTCAGGTTAGGTAAAGGTGATATGATCCTTAACTAGCCTCTCAAAGCACTTCATAATGACAGAAGTGAGTGCTACGGGCGATAGTCATTTAGTTCTATTACCTTAGCTTTCTTGGGTAGAGGAACAATGGTGGACATCTTGAAACAAGTGGGGACAGCAGACTGGGATAGGGAGAGATTGAATATGTCCGTAAACACTCTAGCCAACTGGTCTGTGCATGCTCTGAGGACGCGGCTAGGGATGCCGTATGGGGCCGGCAACCTTGTGAGGGTTTAACACACTTAAATGTCTTACTCATGTCGGCCACAGAGAACAAGAGCCCACAGTCCTTGGGAGAAGGCCGTATTGATGGCAATGTGTTATCCTCAAAGCAGGCGAAGAAGGTGCTTAGCTTGTCCGGGAGCAAGACGTCAGTGTCCGCGACTTGGCTGGTTTTCCCTTTGTAGTCCGCGATTGTCTGTAGACCCTGCCACATGTCTCATGTCTGAGCCGTTGAATTGCAACTCCACTTTGTCTCTGTACTGACGTTTTGCCTGTTTGATTGCCTTACGGAGGGAATAACTACACTGTTTGTATTTTGACCATATTCCCAGTCACCTTGCCATGGTTAAATGCAGTGGTTTGTGCTTTTAGTTTAGCGCGAATGCTGCCGTCTATCCACAGTTTCTAGTTTGGGAAGGTTTTAACAGTCACAGCGGGAACAACATCCCCTATACACTTCCTGATGAACTCCGTCACCGTGTATACATCAATGTTATTCTCAGAGGCAACCCGGAACATATCCCAGTCCGAGTGATCAAAACAATCTTGAAGCATGAATTCCTATTGATCAGAATAGCGTTGAATATACCTTAACACAGGTACATCCTGTTTGAGTTTCTGTCTATAGTAAGGGAGGAGCAAAATGGATTTGGGATCTGATTTGCCAAAGGGAGGGTGGGGGAGGACCTTGTAGGGATCCCGGAAGAGAGAACAGCAGTGGTTGAGTCTTTTCCCAGCATGAGTACTACAGTCAATGTGTTGATAGAACTTCAGTAGCGTTTTCCTCAAATTTGCGTTTGTTAAAGTCCCCAGATACAAGATATGTGGTTTCCAGTTTGCATAAAGTCCAGGGTAGTTCCTTGAGGGCCGTCGTGGTATCGGCTTAAGGATGAATATACATAGCTGTGACTATAACTGAAGATAATTATCTTGGGAGGTAATATGGTCAGCATTTGATTGTGAGGTATTCTAGGTCGGGTGAACAAAAGGACTTGTGTTTTTATACGTTATCACAATCACGCCATGAATGGTTAATCATGAAACATACACCACTGCCCCTATTCTTCCTGGAGAGTTCTTAATTCCTGTCTGCGCGATGCACTGAGAACCCAGATGACCGTATGGACAGGGACAGTATATCCGTGAAATATGATATATGATTCTGTGAAACAGAGTATGTTACAGTCCCTGATGTCTCTCTAGAAGGAGATCCTCAACCTGAGCTCATCAACTTTATTGTCCAGAGATTGAACATTAGCGAGTAACATACTCGGAAGCGGAGGATGGTGTGCCCGCCTCCTGAGTCGGACTAGAAGTCCACTCCAAATACCTCTTCTCCGCCGGCAGGTTTTGGAGCAGCCTCTAGGATAAGTTAAATTGCCCTGGGGGGTGCGAAAAAGGATCCAATTCGGGAAAGTCGTATTCCTGGTCATAATGCTGGTGAGTTACTGCCACTCTGATATCCAAAAGTTATTTCCGGCTGTATGGAATAACACAAAAACTGTTCTGGGCTAATAATGTAAGAAATAACACACAAAAGAATGAAATACTGCAAAGTTGCTTAAGAGATAGAGCTGCCATGTCTGTCAGTGCCATCATACTATACTCTACAGACACAGTGTTCTCTATTGTACTCTACAGATACTCCGTGGAAGGAGCTGCTCACATGGAGAGGGGGCCTGTGTGCAGAGTGGTGATAGACAGGAGAGCCATCCATCTTTACACAAATAACCAAAGCCTGGGTAGTGTTCAATCAATAGGCACACAAAAATAAGAAAATGGAGTGAAACCGGGAGGTACCACCTATCCTATAAAAAATGATTTTTTTGTTTGTTTGTTTAAAAAAAAAAAAAAATCAACAGTGTGCTCTAATGACCATGACCCTGCCCTCTAATGCATAAATCACAAGAAAGGTCATGTAAGGTTCTCTGGCCTATTGTCTTTAATGACTCAGGGTCAAGAACAGCATTCAGATTGGTTGCCTGCAGCCTAAGATCTGCATGGCTGATAACATCTAACTAGTGTGTATGGTAAAATCTCCCCTAAATTGAGCAACAACCGCCCACCACCTCCTCAGTTAAAGCTGCTGTTATTCTTGGGAGGAGTACAACGTGATAAGAGGGCGTCCACTATCTTTTGTTAATAACATTACTCTCCAGCCCTGCTGCTCAGCAAAGACAAAGTTTTTTAAATTATGCAGCACTCCCCAGAAAGTGCTTGAGTCTCCCCAGCTCACAGCCAGAGAGGCCCACCAGTAATTATAGCATCCATTAACTTGGTATGGAGCTGTTGAAAGGTGAACGTCAACCCACACTGTTATGTACTTTCTTAGGATGGCACACTGCACATGGAACGATACTGATTGAGTTATCACCAGGAGGAGGTGACATTTTTTTTAATGTGCTCATCTGCTGAGGCCACTTAACTCAAAATGACACCAGCATTTTTGTTGACATCAATGTTTATGTTATGGTAGAAACAGTATGCTGGGAGCATGTTGGGTATTTAACTGTCTGACAGAGTAGTGCACTGTGGGTTACAGTTACTGTATAATAGTATATACAGGTGTGGATAGAGTGAGACTCTACTGTCTACAGCTGGGGTTTTCAAAGTTGGGTCTGCTGAGGTACTGCAGGGGGGTCTGCGGCCAGATCAAAAATAAATAAATATAGCTCTGTCTATGAATTTGAGAGCAGTTACATTTCTCTAGGCCCTCAGCTTTTTACCCAAACATAGGTGTGTAGAATTACAGGAAATAGGCTTGAAAACTGCAAAATGTTGTCGTTGATGCCAAAAGGCGGGCCTTTAAAATGTTCCTTCCCAGGGTTCTGAGACTTGGTTTGTCCAGCCATGCACTGCCGAAGTCATAGTAAAACTCCTGGTATGCTATTTCTATCTCACACCAATTCATATTCTCTAGTAGTTTGTACACTACTGAGCCATGCCGAGCTGTACTGCACTGGCCTAGTTATGCACCCACCATAGTTGCTGGTACCATGCTGGATTGGACATATCTGAGCCTGCACAGTGCGGTTGAGTTTGGCATGATGGTGTGAAACAGTATATGAGGTGTGGGTGTTCTGGGCTGGCTCAGCCAGGTGAATCCTCTGGTCCATCATATTATATACAGTATATCGTTATACATTGTATTATATATAGGTGGTTATAATATATACAGGTGACTGACCTCTGGATGTGTGCCTTTTGACCCCTCAGGGCTGCTGCCCCTCAGGTTGATGATGTGAACCTCCTGTGGTAGACCCGTGGTTCCACGGGAGGCACAGCCTGACAGGGCCGTGAAGCTCTTCAGCAGAGCCTGCACCGGGTGGCCTACACCTATTGGCAGCAGCTCACACGGGCTACGAGACAACGGACCTGGCGGGGAGAAGAATGAGATGAGTGGAATCCATGAAATGGTTTTTCGAGAATCCAAGATCCCCAGTGTGAAGCTGGAGAATCTTCATTTAAAAAGTCAACAGCACAGAGGTAAGAAGTGGTCCACACTGCAGCTTCAGTCCAAATAACTGAAGAACACTGTATATGATAAGTTGATTAGTAAGTTATAAGTTTATGTAAATCATTTATAGACTGTCCATAAATAGATAGCGTATGAATCAGCAATTCTCTGATGAACAAGTTATGAATGATGGGGGTAAATCAGCATGCAACTATAATGAGTGACATAATCATTATTTAAATTGGGCATAGCAAAATAAAACAGTGTCTGCGCACATTGTCTGGGCACAAAGCTCACTACTTCTCAAAGTAGGCCATTCTCTTCAGTCCACAGCCTACTAACACAGCAGACTGGCCTCTCAACAAAGAGCAGCACCACGCTTTCTGACCCTCAACAGGCCACTAACACAAGACTGCCCTTGCCTCTGAACAAAGCAGTGTCTAGCTGACCCTGTACAGGATGTTATGATGCCAGACGTATAATCAAGATGACCCAAAGTGACCTCCATTATAATCCCCTTTATGTCACTTTTACCTCTTTCTCTTTTCCCGTAAATGTTCAGATCTGACCTTCCCTTAATTCCCTAATCCCTACAGGGGGTGGCCCACACTTCACACTTTAGTGCTCTTGTCTCTGGACAACCGTTATTAGCCGTTATGACTGTGGTCAGTTATAGAAGTTCCTGTGGAGATGTGTCGCTGGAGGTGTTCCTGTGAGAAGCCTGTGTGTGTGTGTGTGTGTGTGTGTGTGTGTGTGTGTGCGTGCGTGCGTGCGTGCGTGCGTGCGTGCGTGCGTGCGTGCGTGTTTCACTCCCACTGGTGCCCTGCAGCACAGAGAGACTGGTGAACTTGGACTTGGAGTACAACAAGAACGGATGGACTATAACAGGGATCAAACAGTTGAACATAACGAGCACACACTTGTTAACAAAACTTCCTTGAAGGGCTATTCTAACAAGGCCATATTATGTTGGAGGTTGTGGGATTCCCTTTTCTCTCTCTCTGGATCAGAATCTCGCTTTTTCTATCTTTCATTTTACTCTACACTGATTAGCCTAATAGTGGTGCAGGTAACATTGTGAGGTCCTGTATATTACTAAAAACTGTAGATAATGCTTTAGGTAGCTAAAGTCAATCATAATAAATTATAATAAATAGGCATCAACTAAATCTCAAGACTGCCATACATTATAGTTAGTCTGAGGGCAGTGGTCCAAAAATAGGGCCGTCTGCCCCTTTCCTCCCACTGCTGTCCATCCATCCATCCATCCATGGCTGTCATGGAGAGGAACAGTAGGACCAGTGAGACCTGTCAGTCATGCAGAGCCAAGCCCCAGCGTGGTCAGACCAGGGTTACGTCCCGAATGGCATCATATTCCCTATATAGTGCAGTATAAAAGTAGTATGAAAGCAGTGCAATATATAGGAAATAGAGTGCTATTTGGCACGCAACCCAGGAGAGGACACGAAGACCCAGTCTGTCTGGGAGGCCTGGTAGGGGGCTAGGGGGCCGGCTGGGTTTCTGGGTTTGGTCTGCTGGCCTGGAAAAGCACATTTGTCCCTCACTTTCAGAGCAGGCTACAGTGAGCGTCTGGAGAGCTTGGATTTAAACTCAGATCATACCATGCTTGTAAACTCATCAGCACATCATGGTCACAATGGTAAACTCATCAGCACATCATCATGGTCACAATGGTAAACTCATCAGCACATCATCATGGTCACAATGGTAAACTCATCAGCACATCATCATGGTCACAATGGAAAACTCATCAGCACATCACCCAGCTAAGGGGGCGGCAGGGTAGCCTAGTGGTTAGAGTGTTGGACTAGTAACCGAAAGGTTGCAAGTTTGAATCCCCGAGCTGACAAGGTACAAATCTGTCGTTCTGCACCTGAACAGGCAGTTAACCCACTGTTCCTAGGCCGTCATTGAAAATAAGAATTTGTTCTTAACTGACTTGCCTGGTTAAATAAAGGTTTACATTTTTAAATTTTTAAAAATCACATTGCTCTGTGGACACACACACAGCCCTGATGTTTTGTGCAAGGCGTTGAACAGGCCTTTTCCATTAGAGAAACTGTGTCTCAGTGGACAAGCTGTGTGGCCAGACTTTCCTCTTGCAGGTCAGTCCCTACTCTCTACTCTGCCCAACAGCCTCACAGACATGTCTTGGGCCAACCAGCCAGCGCAGGCCCCGCTCACGTTTCAAACACTGCATGATAAACACGCTATAGTTGCCGATAGCGATCAGGGGGAAACATTTGGAAATAATTAAAAGAGAAAATGAAAGACGGAGATAACAACTTTAAAACTCCCCCATCTCTGACAAAAAATACTGTACCTCAACACTGTAATACTGTACCTCAACAGTGGGTATCATCGGATGGGGCCCCAGTGTCTCCTGACCCCTCCTGTCTCAGCCTCCAGTATTTATGCTACAGTAGTTTATGTGTCGGGGGGCTAGGGTCAGTTTGTTATATCTGGAGTACTTCTCCTGTCTTATCCGGTGTCCTGTGTGAATTTAAGTATGCTCTCTCTAATTCTCTCTTTCTTTCTCTCTCTCGGAGGACCTGAGCCCTAGGACCATGCCTCAGGACTACCTGGCATGATGACTCCTTGCTGTCCCCAGTCCACCTGGCTGTGCTGCTGCTCCAGTTTCAACTGTTCTGCCTGCGGCTATGGAATCCTGACCTGTTCACCGGACGTGCTACCTGTCCCAGACCTATTATTTGACCATGCTGGTCATTTATGAACATTTGAACATCTTGGCCATGTTCTGTTATAATCTCCACCCGGCACAGCCAGAAAAGGACTGGCCACCCCTCATAGCCTGGTTCCTCTCTAGGTTTCTTCCTAGGTTTTGGCCTTTCTGGGGAGTTTTTCCTAGCCAACGTGCTTCAACACCTGCATTGCTTGCTGTTTGGGGTTTTAGGCTGGGTTTCTGTACAGCACTTTGAGATATCAGCTGATGTACGAAGGGCTATATAAATAAATACATTTGATTTGATTTGATTTTGATTTGATTTGCTAGAGTAAGGTTTCTCTCTGAGAACAGACTGTTATTGTTTTGCAGTACTGTACACACACACACACACACACACACTGTAGTGTGATCCGCACAAAGCCTGAGACATACCTTCCTATCTGTGTTGCGAGGACAGAAATGCTTTACTATTGTCTCTCTTGTCTCTGAGCCTCTGACAGATGTCTTTAACCTATTCTCCTGGTGCTAGTGAATCCATTCCCCACATAACTCATAGGAGATCTACTTTGATGTGATTGATGGGAACATATATTCAAAAACACAGTGACGGATGGCTGGAGTCAAGGAAAAAGAAACTGCAAAACCTTAATGGCAAAACCTTGTTGTGGTGCTTCGGAGTTCCAACCCCCCTCTCCTCCCCAAGGAGTACACGACAGTCCCTCTCTCTCCAGTCATCACGCCTCACCCTTCAGTCCTAATCTCAGAGCACTCCAACTCACTTTTCCCCCCCACACCACACATTGTTAAATAACAACCACCGCACCGGCCAGACAGACAAATAATTAGTCCTTTTAGGAAGACAGCTAAGAAATGATGGCACTTGTCAGGCAGTGATGTTCTTTCTTTCTTTAACTTCCTGGGAAAAAAAGAATACAGAAGATTTCGACAATAATGGAAGGAAACCAAACTTTTGTTTTATAACCCTGAAACAAAAATGAAGCTGTGGGTAATAAACAAAGACAGTGTTTCCATCCCAAAGAATAATGGAATCGTCGGTATCTAGTTCAAAATCATATCAGGACAAAATGCTTTTGACCGAGATGGGATTGAGCAACAATAGGGCCATACTTTCCCCCAAACTAAACTCAGACAACAACTCTGATCATTTGTGTATTATATATTAATTTATGGGCCTGCCATATTTACAACATTATTACAACAACGATGTCTATTGGACATTTACAATAAGGAACTTAGTTTATACATTCACACAAAGGAACTTAATAGACGTATACAATGCAACGAGTCACTACAAGGATACAGGCATCCTTCCTAACTCTGTTGCCAGAGAGGAAGGAAATCGCTCAGAGATTAAACAGCAACAGAGTTGAATGGCTGTGATAGGAGAAAACTGAGGATGGATCAACAACATTGTAGTGACTCCACAACAATGACCTAAAGGACAGGCACAGTGAAAAGAATGAAGTTTGTACAAAATAAAAAATATTCCATAATATGCATCTTGTTTGCAATAAGGCACTAAAGTAAAAGTGCAAAAAATGTGGCAAAGAAATGAACTTTATGCTAAGAGCTTAGCACAATCCTAGAGGAAAACCTGGTTCAGAGACAAATTCCCCTTTCAGCAGGACAATAACCCAAAAACACATGACCAAATATACACTGGAGTTGCTTACCAAGACGACATTGAATGATCCTAAGTGGCCTATTTACAGTTTTTACTTAAATCGTCTTGAATCGGCAAGACCTTGAAAATGGCTGTCTAGCAATGATCAACAACCAGCTTGACAGAGCTTGAAGACGTTTTTCAAGAATATTGTCCAATTATTGTACAATCCATGTATGCAAAGCTCTTAGAGACTTACCCAGAAAGACTTACAGCTGTAATCACTGCCAAAGATGATTCTAACATGAAATGACTCAGAGGTGTGAATACATATGTAAATTACATATTTCTGTATTTCATTTTCAATACATTTGCTATAATTTCTAAAAACATGTTTTCACTTTGCCATTATGGGGTATTGTGTGTAGATGGGTGAGAAAATATATATATAACACATTTTGAATTCAGGCTGTAACACAAGTCAAGGGGTATGAATACTTTCTGAAGGCACTGTACTTATACAACAATCCTCTATCATAGCCATAATATCTGGTATTATTGATATTTTTCTGTGTAGCTGAAACCAACTGTAATCTAATCCTGCACATCTGGTATGGTCATCACAGTCTGCAGCCTCCATGGAGAGGGGGAGAGGAGAAGAAAAAGACTTGAACAGCTTTGTCTCTTCTGTCACCTCTCCCTCTGTCCATACCTCTCTCTCTCTCTCTCCCTCTATCCCTGTCTCTCCCCCCCCCCTCTCTCTCCTCTCTGTGTTTCTTCTCTCCACAGCAGAGGGAGTACAGAGAGGTCCTGTCCAGCAGCTGTTAGGCCCTCTGGCCAGGCCAAGCCGGACTTACGCCCACAGGAGAGGAATGAGAGAAGCTGTTGTTCGCTCTGCATGAAAAATTAACCCAGCCTAGAGAGCCCACCAGAAACTTTACTAGACAGACTTTACACACTGCAGAGCAGACACCTCCAAGACCTAAGCCCAGCAGATTCAGTCATATCTGATAGTAACAAGTGATATTCCATCTGTGATGTCTACCTTTACAGAAAAATATTTATCTTGGATTTTGGTTGGGAGAATAAGGTCATGGTTAATCATCTTCTGGTGGAAAATAAGGTCAAGGACCAATGAATCTCAGCGTGTTGTTCAGATTATGTTTAAAAATGAGAACAATAACAGCAATTGAAGAAAATTATGATTTTATTTCATGTCTAGGGTATGATTATATCCATCAATGTCCAAGCACCCTTTATTCTGGGGCCTGGGGGACAAACTGCTCTCGTCAGGCAAACCTCCACATCAGGTGAGACTGGTTCCCACAGGAGTGTCTCTTCCTGTTTCAGTCTGGATCCTGACAAAGATGAGACAGACAGAACCCTGAAAGAGTGCAGCGCATGGGATAGAGCACACCTGTGTGAGTACAGACAGCCTGGTCTGGTCCTGCATGTTCTGGACCCACAGACTCAACATCAATATCCTACTATCCTCACCACCCAGACCTAGTTACAGCCAGGAGAACCAAGTAAAAATCATAATAAACGACAACAAAAACACAAAACTATCATATAAATAAATACTCAAAAACCACAGAGGACAGTTTCTGTGTACCTCACCAGTTTGACATCAAATAGGTTTCTATAAAACTGACTAATCTTTCCCCAGGCTAGCATGCTAGGAAATAATGATTTGATAAATGTGTAATCAAAGTAACAGATGGATAACATCTCAGTTCTAGAAAGGATGTATTGCCAATGATGGTCAACATACTGTACAAGGTGTCTTTGCCACCGGTTTCTGCTACTACCTCAACTTTCTGACTGGAAATGCTAGGCCTTTGTCTTTCACTCCCACATGCACCTGTTTGAAGAGAGCACAGACACACCAGGCCACAACTTTTACAGCTATGAGCTATTAACCTACTTGTTAAAATATATATATCCTGTTAACCTGTATTCATAATGGTATTCTATCTTTCCTATCAAATTTGGTTATATATATTTTTTTGCTGTCAATTTTTACAAATGTCAATTTTTATTTATTTATTGAAAGCAGTAACTACCCTCTAGGACCAAGAAAATGTATTCAAAATAACTTCTGAAGTTTTATAACTGTGTGTTCGTTAATGGGGACATATGGTAATTTTTCAGAAAAGTCTCTGTTTTTGGAGATAAGGGGTTTTCATCAGACAGTGACGATATGGTATAGTCATCTAATCTTGTGGAAAGTTCAACTATGTATGATGGGTAACTGTAATAAACCATTCCTGAAACCATTTGCTAAGACACAAATGTTACTCAAGGCCACTTGGCGTCATGGGGCAGTCAGTCAGTCTTGAAAAGGCCTCTGTAATAAGTTTCAGCATGAGCCATAGTTTCAATTAAGTCCTTTGAGTGGAGGAAGACGAATAAGCCACCCGCACACACACACATATGCTCCGCGTCCAAATTAGATGCCAGAGAAAATGAAAAAGAGCTGATAGCCCGCTGTGCCTTTGACACACACACTGCCCTTTCTCTCTCTCCTACAGTATATCATGTAGATACCAGGGGAGGGCTGTCAGAGTGAGTCAAGGGGCTCTGTGGGCCCTGGTCAAAAGCAGTGCACTATAAAGGGGATAGGGTGCCATTTGGAAGCAGGCTGAATGAATACGCTGACTGGGTTATATAGTGGTACTACTGCAAAAGGCCTCAGAAAGAGTAGATTAAGTTTAGGTTGCTGAATTTACTGGGTTCTTATAGTAATACTGGGAAAGTCCTCAAGAGCAGATGACGACGGTTTAGGTTACTGAATTTACACAGGGTAGAAACCACAGGCATTCACATTTTTACACATCAAACTAGGAGCTTAGAGAGAGAGAGAGAGAGGGACAGAACAAGAAAGAGGGGAGAAACAGAGAGAGAGAGAGAGAGAGAGAGAGTGAGAGAGAGAGAGAGCGAGAGAGAGAGAGAGAGAGAGAGAGAGAGAGAGAGAGAGAGAGAGAGAGATCAGGAATGGGGGAGGCACTGACACTGAAAGATAAAAATGCACTCAGATGAGTATAACTCCTTATTACTCCACTTAACCTATCTGACGATGTGGGAGTTGAGAAGCACGGACAGCCAGTAACAGAACTGATGTACTTTCTCCACCAGTCTCTATTCTGCCCCTTACAATACCTACTGAAATCTGCAGTTCTGGTTATGCCTCTTTTGTGAATTACAGTTGAGTTTTTAAATCAGGTGGTCAAAGTATTAGTAGTCTCTACTCAAAAGCTGTATATGTGAACTTAAATAGAAATAGATTCTGTTGTAAAGGCTCATTGAGTGCTTTGATTATTACAATGATGTTGAAAGGTAGGGAACGAGGAACGTGGATATACAGTATCGGGATCGCTCTTAAAAGGGTTTAGTAGAGTCAGGAAGCGTATAGAAACTCAAAACGATAGTTACATTTCAGAGACTGTAGAAACACTCTCCAAGCCAACCGACTTAAAACGTATTTAAACACCCTGGAAGTGTTCCAAATAACACCCTATTCCCTAGTCCTATAAGCCCAGGTCAAAAATAGTGTACTATATAAGGAATATAATGCCATTTAAGGATGCAGCCACTGATTAGATTCCAAGAAATGCACTCTGTTGCTACAACATTCTGCTGGTGACATTCCAAGACTTGGGTACAGGATGTGATGTCATACCATGTGCCCGTCCGGAACATATCTGATTTTCCCACAAAGCCAATTCCGATAAGAAACAAAAAGACCCTTCCCCAACGCACTACACACACACACACACACACACACACACACACACACACACACACAACATGTGCACGCATAAACACACTCACACACTCAGAGACAGACAAAAGTGCACGTGTCTTATTTCCAGCATCCCTCAGCTGTAGACTATTGTATATTTTTTCAGAGGGCGATACTTTTACACAGTTTTAATTCTTACACAGTATGTTTCACAAAGTAGATGACTCTGGCTGTGCACTGCCTATATCAGAATACATCCTGTATCCTGTACACATTCCCAAATAAAGACAAACGGGTTTTAAAACATGTTTGTTCAATTACACAAAGACATCATAAGGCAGGATTGATTACAGGAAAATACATGTAATAGACAGGGGATTGGTGGGGCCACTATGTCAATATGTGTAGTTCTATCCATTAAACCTGTGGTATCTCAGTTCCCATATGGACCAAGGTATTATCTCAATCCTCCAATCATTGGTCCTTGTCTCCTAGTAGAGATTCTCAGGGTCCGCAGAACACGCAAACCAGTTTAGGGAGAGGAATATTCTGCCCTGTCATGTTTTAGTTTGGGCTTTAGTTTGGAACTACACAATCACTAGGCCCGCAGCGCTGACACTAACAGTAACTCACTCAGCGCTGAGTTAGCCAGAGGGCACAAATACAGGAAGCGAATAAAGCCTTTCATAAGGATAGTACTAGCTTTATTCATTCTGTCTGCTAGCTATGAAATATGGATTCATCATGAACCAATATTAGCCTGTAAAATGTGGAAGCATGGGAGGCAGTGGGAGGCAGGACGTTGGTAGGAAGGGGGAGACATGGGGGAGGACGGGGAGAAGAGGTGGGGGAGAAGAGTGGTTGACAGGGGAGGACAGGGGGGGGGGGGGGGAGATGGGGGCTGTCAGGAAAGTTATAAAACTTTTCCATCAAAGTGTGAAATCTGAGATCAAAAGTCCCACAAACCTGTCCACGGTCCAGCATCACACAAACAATCCCTTATTTGATGAATCAAAATTGTATTCGCTACTGCCAAGCTTGATTGCATGACTGAATAACTTGATCGCATGACTGAATAACATTTACATAAGGGGAAAAAAACTGTAATGGGGAGAAAAATATTGAAATTAATATTTGTTCCATCTCCAAATGTGTTACCAGGTGTGGATACTAGTCATAAATCCTACGTTTGTGTCCATAAAAAGTACAGTGACAATTGAGCTATTGACCTAGGCTTGAAACCGTCACTCCAAATCGGGAACCATCTTTCTATCAAGTGATAATAAACAGACAGGCCCAGTCTAGGAATGGCTTCCTGTTTTGATTTTGTACACAGGCATAGCAGTTGCAGAAACGGTCCTGAGATGGATTAATTCAAAAGTATTCACACCCCTTGGATTTCTTCACATAGTTTTTTTTACAAAGTGGGATTAAAATGGTTTTAACTGTAGTTTTTGGTCAACAATCTATACAAAAATACTCTGCAGGGTCAAAGTGGAAGAAATACACTTTTTAAAGAAGATTTAATAAAAATAAAAAAATAAAATGTAGTTTTTGCGTAAGTATTCAGCTCCCTGAGTCAATACATGTCAGAAACACATTTGGCAGCAATTACAGCTGTGAGTCGTTCTGGGTACGTCTCTAAGAGCTTTGCACACCTGGATTATATAATATTATTCTATTATTATTTTAAACTTCTTCAATCTCTGTTAAAATGTTGAGGATCATCGCAGATATCAATGTTCAAGTGTTGCCATAGTCTTGCCATAGTATTTCAAGCAGATTTAAGTCAACACTGTAACTTGGCCACTTAGGAACATTCGCGGTCTTCTTGGTAAGCAACTCCACTGTAGATTTGGCCTTGTGTTGTAGGTTATTGTCTTGCAGAAAAGTGAATTCCTCTCCCAGTGTCTGGTGTAAAGCAGGTTTTGCTCTGGGATTTTGCCTGCGCTTTGCCCTATCCCGTTTCTTTTTAATCCTGAAAAACTTCTACATCAGTACATCTACTGTACATCTGTATTTGCATACCTATACCATGATGCAGCCATCACCATGCTTGATAATAAGGTTACTCAGTGATGTGTTATGTTGGATTTGCCTCAATCATAGGGATTTGCATTTAGGCCAAAAAGTGTATTCCTTTGCTATGCTTTTTTGCAGTATTACTTTAGTGACTTGTTGCATACAAGTTTTGGAATATTTTTTATTTTGTATATTTGTGTTCTTTTTACACTGTCCTTTAGGTCATTGTTGTGGAGTCACTACAATGTTGTTGATCCATCCTCAGTTCACTCCCATCACAGCCATTGAACTCTGTGGCCTCATGGTAACTGTATATTGGAGGTGTCTCGGTGGTTTAATACATCATTCAGAGCATAATTATGAACTGGACCAAAAGCTTCAAGAGATATTCCGTTTGTTATTGTTACCCAATGAAAAACTCCCTTGTTTTTGGAGTTGAATATGTGCTTGAAATTCAACACTTCACTGAGGAACCTTAGAGATGTTGCATTTATGGGGGACAGAGGAAGAGTTAGTCATTTAAAAGTCATGTCAACCACTATTATTTCACACAGAGTAAGTGAACATAATTTATGTGATTTGTTAAGCCAAATTATATTCCTGAACTAATTTAGCCTTGCCTAAACAAATGGGTTGAATACTTATGCAACGACTATATTTTAGTTGTATTTGTTTTTATTAATACAATTGTTTTAATGTTTCTTCCACTTTGACATTACACAGTATTTTATGGGTATTGTGGACAAAAAATGACAATTAAATCCATTTTAATCCCACAATAAAATGTGATGAAATCCAATGGGTCGGAAAACTTTTGCATGGCATTGTATGGACTCGTGGGTGTAGAGACTAGAAAGAGTTCTCCCAAGTCATGCTATTCTTTAGTGGGGGTTAAGGGTTAAGAGGTTAAGTATGTGCTAACAGAAATGACTATGATGAATTGTTTTAGAAAGAAAAATGTTTCCGTTGGCACCTTTATATAACTGGAAATTCAAGAATGATGGTGACATAAACATACATCTAAAATATTTGAGCCTTTTCATCCCTTGGCCTTTTGCAACAGGAGACAGGAAATGTAAATGAATAAATGCCCGGCCACGTCAATGATCTTTCACCCATCACTCACAGGCGCCAAATAGATCCCAGGCTCTTTCATCCAGTCTTGTCAGCGTTCTCAGGATCAACCACCTACCCCTGTCCTCTTAGCCTCCCACCCGTCTCAGGCCTCTTTTCAGGATCTCAGATCTCAAAGCCTGCTTTCATCTTGGCCCTTCGTATTGTTCATATTAATAATGACTTTACAACAATAGAAAGACTGAAAAGCCAGTCTAGTTAAACCATCAATGTGAAGTTTCCTCCCACCTCACTTGAAGTATTAAAGAACACTTCTTGAGACTCTAGGTCCTATACAGATCCTGCGGAGGTTACATCAGCAGCTAGAGGTTGTAGACGCTGGGGACAGGAATACACTTTTAATGACGTAACGACTGAAGCTAGCTGTTTATTAGTGCATCAGAAGAAAATGCTTACATAACATACTGTATATCACTGTGCTCAAATGTCCGGGAAATTAAAAATGCTGCCGGTCAAATGTCCGGTGCCACATTTTTCTAACGGAAACCCTGACAAACATGTACACACAATAAATACATGTGGTGTGTGATATCTACTGAATACACATACCCCTGCTTGTTTGTTCTTTACCATGAACAGCAGGAAGGGATTGAGTATCAGGATAAACAGAGGGCAGCCCCTATACAGCTTTACAGCTTAAATAAACTGACTCATATACCACTATTGATCCAGCCACAGCACATAAATATCTAGGTCATGGTTCTACAGAAAATAATGAAACCAACTGTGATCTTCCAATGGAGATATAGCCTGAAAAATGAACAAGTAAAGTCAACAGAATAATATTTGGGGTCATTACAACATGAAAAGGTGGATTTATGTTCCACGGGAGCAAAGAGGAGTAAAGACTTAAAATATATAGGATTACGATGTATGTTCTCTGGATGCCGTGGCGATAGCAGGACGTTTTTGAGGGATTATCTCCAAAACAAACACTATATATACAAAAGTATACGCCCTGTATATAGCAACACTATAGTTATTTTACTGCTGCTCTTTAATTATTTGTTCTTTTTATTTTTTACTTAACACTTATTTTTCTTAAAACTGCATTGTTGGTGAAGGGCTTGTAAGTAATCCATAAGGGATGATTGCTTTCACCTGGTCAGTCTATGTAATTTAAAGAGCAGGTGTTCTTAATGTTTTGTAGACTCAGTGTACATCCACTGCTGTTCATCACTACTAATCTCAATAATAAATCTATACTTAATTACAAAATCATTTTCTCAAGCGGAGAGAAAGCCTATGCCTTTCCCTCCTCCCTCCCTTATCGGTAGTGTTGTTGAGATAAAGGCTTAACCGCGGAGAAGGGCCCAGGTCTGTAAGTAGAGATGCTCAAGGCAAGCAGGGCTCCCATCCCTACCACTCTCTAGCCTACAGCAACACACACAGTCATATGTGCATCCCAAATGGCATGCTATTCCTGACATAGTGCATTACTTTTAACCCCATGGTCAAAAGCAGTGCACTATATAGTCATAGTCTCTGTACCGCTCTGACTGGCTACTCCGACTGTTAGCATGAATCACACTCCAACATCTGGTTTAACATGCTGGGAGGGACCTCTCTCTCTTCGGTTTGGCTCAGTGTGTGTGTGTGTGTGTGTGTGTGTGTGTGTGTGTGTGTGTGTGTGTGTGTGTGTGTGTGTGTGTGTGTGTGTGTGTGTGTGTGTGTGTGTGTGTGTGTGTGTGTGTGTGTGTGTGTGTGTGTGTGTGTGCGTGTGTGAGTGTGCGCAGTGTGTCGATTTGGACTGGACTCCTCTTCCTCTTCTCCTCCTCTTCCCCCTCCTCCCCCACTCTCCCCTCAGTTTACAGCGGGTTGCACAATCCATTTTGGCAGTCCCCTCGTCATGCTGCAGGCCTTAACAGCAGCATTGTGGATATACAGTAGATGGTGATTTACAGGCCATCCTTTGTTCAACTATGGGGAAAAGGGCTAAAACTGCTTCCCTGAGGTGTGTATCTGATAGCCAAGCATGGAGCTGGAAATAAAATAAAAGAGCTAAGACAGTTATATATTAAATGTGGTACACTGTGAGCACATTAAAATCAAAGCGGTAGATTGGTATCAAAGTGAAGGTTATAGAAGTAAGAAGATGAATACCACATTTATTGCACTCAAGCCTTGTTTACATTGGCAGTTTGAAGTGACTCAAATCCTATTCTTTTGCATGTCTGATTTAAATCTGATCTTTTTTATGCAGTCTGAACAGTCAAAAAGCACATAGAATCGGATATTTCAAGCCACATCTCAAACCACCTTCGTTAGTTGCTTGAGATCAGATACAAATCTGATTCCTGGCCATGCGACAGTAAAATCTGATTTATTTGCCCTCAAGTGGTTTTTAGACTGTTATTTGGCGTGTTGCTTGCTAGCTACTATCTGTACAGTTTGACAAGAACGTGTGGTAGCTAACTATCTTGTTAATTGCTTATAAGGAAATTAGTGAATGTGCTAGAAAGCTAAACAGCTGCCTAGCTAGTTAGTTGGATGCTGTGGCTAGCCAAAATGGACTTGTTTTGAAAGATGGATCATCTTATTCTTTGAGGCTTTAAAAGTGTTCTTACACTATGATTTTGAAGATGCAAAGCAACAGGGAAACGTCCATGGCAGGCTTTGTTGCCACCTTAGCTTGCTACATAACTTCTGAGTGATAGGACGCACGAGCACCACCACCAATCAGCCTACACCACTGAGCACACACCCGTTGATACTATGACAACTAGAGTAGCCATTTGGTCATTTGCAAATTTCTCTTTGGACAGTCAGTATTCCAAAACGTATTTGGAAAAAAAAACTGGTTTGAGCATTAAGGCCTGCAGTGTGAAGCAGGCTTTAGAGTCACGGAATTCAGTAAATGATGACTCAGGCCAGGGTGACTGACTTAGTTTGTCACGTTACCGTTGTCTTTTATAGCTGTCAAAACTTGATATGAGTGAATTCTCAGGCCCATCTATGTGGCTGTCATAATTTAAAGTCCCTACATATACATACAGTATCACCATGCCTTCCAATTGAAACTCAGAGACTACCACCTTCTCTCGGCTATGTGTCACTCATCAGAAAGAGCCGCCTATGAGATAATAACATGTGAACGGCTCGAGGAGAAAAAGTGCCTCGGCACTCAACACATGAGCGTGTGTTTCTGAGAGACACCACGAGCCGTGCATTGTGCCTGCAGTATAACAAGCATCCTGCCTGAGCTGTTTTTGGCAAGTGCATCAAATTAATATCCGGCTTCACATTTATTTCACAGTGAAACCTGAGGTTGTCACAACCAGTTCATAATATATCCTTCAGAGAATAAAGAGTTTTGTCAAGGTGAGGAGAGGCACACGCGAAAAGAGAAGGTAGCATGGTAAATGCACAAAAAGTATAAACAGTCCCAGGGAAAAGGGAGAGAATGAGAGAGAGAAAGAAACAGAGAGAGGGGCAGCAGACAGAGAGAGAAGCAGAAAGAGAAAGGCAGCGAAGAAGGACGGAGCAGACAGACAGATGGGAAGAGAGCCATCAAGGTACTTTGGGTAAAACTTCAGAGAGAATTATGGCTTGTATCCTGGATTGCATTGCAATGAGAGAAGATTTATCACTGACCAATTTAAACATTACATAACTAAGAGCCCTCCTTACAAGTTTACAGGGCAAATGTGACAGCTTTTTTCCATCTATGTAACATGCATAAATCAGAAACCTTCTGTCCAGAAATTATGCCGAAAAATGAATCAATGCTTTTGTTACTTCTAGGTTAGACTACTGCAATGCTCTACTTTCCGGCTACCCGGATAAAGCAGTAAATAAACTTCAGTTAGTGCTAAATACGGCTGCTAGAATCCTGACTAGAACCAAAAAAATGCATTATATATTACTCCAGTGCTAGCCTCCCTACACTGTCTTCCTGTCAAGGCAAGGGCTGATTTCAAGGTTTTAATGCTAACCTACAAAGCATTACATGGGCTTGCTTCTACCTATCTCTCTGATTTGGTCCTGCCGTACATACCTACATGTGCGCTACGGTCACAACACGCAGGCCTCCTAATTGTCCCTAGACTTTCTAAGCAAACAGCTGGAGGCAGGGCTTTCTCCTACAGCGCTCCATTTTTATGGAATGGTCTGCCTACCCATGTGAGAGACACAAACTCGGTCTCAACCTTTAAGTCTTTACTGAAGATTCATCTCTTCAGTGGGTCATATGATTGAGTGTAGTCTGGCCCAGGAGTGTGAAGGTGAACGGAAAGGCTCTGGAGCAACGAACCGCCCTTGCTATCTCTGCCTGGCCGGTTCCCCTCTTTCCACTGGGATTTTCTGCCTCTAACCCTATTACAGGGGCTGAGTCACTGGCTTACTGGTGCTCTTTTATGTCGTCCCTAAGAGGGGTGCGTCAATTGAGTGGGTTGAGTCACTGATGTGATCTTCCTGTCTGGGTTGGCCTTGTCTCAGGATGGTAAGTTGGTGGTTTAAGATATCCCTCTAGTGGTGTGGGGGCTGTGCTTTGGCAAAATGGGTGGGGTTATATCCTTCCTGTTTGGCCCTGTCCTGGGGTATCATCGGATGGGGCCACAGTGTCTCCTGACCCCTCCTGTCTCAGCCTCCAGTATTTATGCTGCAGTAGTTTATGTGTCGGGGGGCTTATCTTATCCGGTGTCCTGTGTGAATTTAAGTATGCTCTCTCTAATTCTCTCTTTCTCTCTTTCTTTCTCTCTCTCGGAGGACCTGAGCCCTAGGGCCATGCCTCAGGACTACCTGGCATGATGACTCCTTGCTGTCCCCAGTCCACCTGGCCGTGCTGCTGCTCCAGTTTCAACTGTTCTGCCTGCGGCTATGGAATCCTGACCTGTTCACCGAACGTGCTACCTGTCCCAGACCTATTATTTGACCATGCTGGTCATTTATGAACATTTGAACATCTTGGCCATGTTCTGTTATAATCTCCACCCGGCACAGCCAGAAGAGGACTGGCCACCCCTCATAGCCTGGTTCCTCTCTAGGTTTCTTCCTAGGTTTTGGCCTTTCTAGGGAGTTTTTCCTAGCCAACGTGCTTCAACACCTGCATTGCTTGCTGTTTGGGGTTTTAGGCTGGGTTTCTGTACAGCACTTTGAGATATCAGCTGATGTACGAAGGGCTATATAAATACATTTGATTTGATTTACTCAGACACCGTAGCTTGACTGAAAGAGAGGGAGCGAGATCGCTGGCCGTATTTGATGAGACTTCAGAAGGACTGAGAGAAGCTGGAAGGTGTAACAAAAACAAAGATGCAAAGTTCCTGTTCTCTTATTTACCTCTTTTGTGAATGTCATATGTTATCTTTGAATCTCTATTTGTTTCATAGTCTTTTCAGTGATATTTCAGAGTCACATTCAGGGTTTTTTGGCACACACTTGAGCACAAGGCTTGTCACATCTTAACACCACTTAATTGGTCGAATTACTGAGTAACATCTTTCATCAGTAGGATATTCACACTTACACGACTTCACAAATATTACTCATGTAACTAGGAAACACTACACCTGATGACGATGAAGACATAATCTAAGATATACTACTATATACAATGTGCTGGTCATCTATTAGATAGTGTGGTATGTTTAAACACTAAGTCAATTTGGCAGGTGTTTGAGTGTGTATGCGGAGAGGTGGAGGTGTATTGGGACATGCAGCAATGCTGACAGCAGAGTGCATATGGTAGAATTGGAAAATATAATGTGTGAGCTCATTGTGTCAACGTAGGAGAGATAGCATTTCCTCCACTCACAGCAGATCCAGCCTGGACTGCTGTTTTTGTAGTATAGTCAACATCAAGTCTCTAGAGAGAGTGGTAACTGCCTAAAGAGAATATTGCAAAGACTGCAGCCAAAGCTGAGGTGGTAAAGATGGTCATTATCAAAACGTTCCACTTCAGGCACTCACAATGAAGGAAAAATATTTTCTATGTTGAGTCACACTTCGGGATTAAGTCATTTACAGCAGGGTTCCCCAACTTCGGAATTTGGTCCGCGGGTGGATTTATTTGGCCCCCCAAGTTTTCTGAGCAAAAATATACAGTATATTCTATATATCCTAAAGCAAGTGAGCACCCCTTCAAATTAGTGGATTTGGCTATTTTAGCCACACCCGTTGCTGACAGGTGTATAAAATTGAGCACAACGCCATGCAATCTCCATAGACAAACAATGGCAGTCGAATGGCCTTACTGAAGAGCTCAGAGATGTTCAACGTGGCACCGTCATAGGATGCCACCTTTCCAACAAGTCACTTTGTCAAATTTCTGCCCTGCTAGAGATGCCCCGGTCAACTATAAGTGTTGTTAGTGTGAAGTGGAAACGTCTAGGAGGAACAACAGCTCAGCCGCAAAGTGGTAGGCCACACAAGCTCTTAGAGTGGGGCCGCCGAGTGCTGAAGCACGTAGCGTGAACATAGTCTGTCCTAAGTTGCAACACTCACTACCAAGTTCCAAACAGCCTCTGGAAGCAACTTCAGCACAATAACTGTTTGTCGGGAGCTTCACGAAATGGGTTTCCATGGCCAAGCAGGCGCACAAAAGCCTAAGGTTACCATGCGCAATCCCTAACCTCAACCCCATCAAACACCTTTGGGATGAATTGGAATGCCGACTGCAGGCCAGCCGAACCGCCCAAAATCAGTGCCCAATCTCACATATGCTCTTGTGGCTGAATGGAAGCAAGTCCCCGCAGCAATGTTACAACATCTAGTGGAAAGCCTTCCCAGAAGAGTGGTGGCTGTTATAGCAGCAACGGTGGGACCAACTCCATATTAATGCCCATGATTTTGGAATGAGATGTTCTTCAAGCAGGTGTCCACATACTTTTGGTCATGTAGGCCGTCATTGTAAATAAGAATTTGTTCTTAACTGACTTGCCTAGTTAAATAAAGGTTAAATAAAATGTAGTGTATATATATATTTATATATTTAAATCATTGCTGGCATACATTTTGGAAATCTGTTACCAACTATTCCCACGTATAATGGAGAGACACGTGATCGTATAAAATGTAATCAAGGTTTGAAATTATTATGTTTTAATAAAATATTATGTCTGTTTGGGCTTCTTGTGGTCAATTTGCAGTATACACATGATTTGTAATTATGTTCAGGGCCCCTGGCCATCCGCTCAAGAAAAAAATGAACCCTCGGTTGAATCTACTGTAGTTAATGATCCCTGATTTACAGGATTCAAAGGTCTAGATAAACACTACATACAGTGACTTCGGAAAGTATTCAGACCCCTTGACTTTTTCCACATTTTGTTACGTTACAGCCTTATTCTAAAATTGATTTAAAAAATAAATCCCTCAGCAATCTGCACACAATACCCCATAATGACAAAGTGAAAACCCTTTGAGACAATGAGACTCGAGATTGAGCTCAGGTACATCCTGTTTTCATTGATCATCCTTGAGATGTTTTTACAACTTGATTGGAGTCCACCTGTGGTAAATTCAATTGATTGGACATGATTTGGAAAGGCACACACCTGTTTATAAAAGTTCCCACAGTTGACAGAGCATGTCAGAGCAAAAACCAAGCCATTAGGTCGAAGGAAATGTCCGTAGAGCTCCGAGACAGGATTGTGTCGAGGCACAGATCTGGGGAAGGGTACCAGAACATTTCTGCAGTAAAGTTGAAGTTCCCCAAGAACACAATGGTCTCCATCATTCTTAAATGGAAGAATTTTGGAACCTCCAAGACTCTTCCGTCATTGTAAATAATAATTTGTGGAAATGGAATGGAAATAATAACATTTTAAAAAATAACCTTAAATCAAGAGCTGGCTGCCTGGACAAACTGAGCAATGTTTGTCCAATAAAAGGCAGCCCGCTTGGAGTTTGCTATAAAAGCACCTGAAGACTCTGAGACCATGAAACAAAAGATTCTCTGGTCTGATGAAACCAAGATTGAACTCTATGGCCTGAATGCCAAGCGTCACATATGGAGGAAACCTGGTCTACGGTGAAGCATGGTGGTGGTAGCAACATGCTGTGGGTATGTTTTTCAGAGGCAGGGGCTGGGAGACTAGTCAGGATCGGGGGAAAAATGAACGGAGCAAAGTACAGAGAGAAAAGTACAGAGAGATCCTTGATGAAAACCTGCTCAGGACCTCAGACTCCGGCGAAGGTGACAGTGACCCTAAGCAAACAGCCAAGACAAAGCATGAGTGGCTTTGGGACAAGTCTCTGAATGTCCTTGAGTGGCCCAACCAAAGCCCGGACTTGAACCCGATCGAACATCTCTGGAGAGACCTGAAAATAGCTGTGCAGCAACGCTCCCCATCCAACCTGACAGGGCTTGAGAAGATCTGCAGAGAATGGGAGAAAATCCACAAATACAGGTGTGCCAAGCTTGTAGAGTCAAACCCAAGAAGACTCAAGGCTGTAATCGCTGCCAAAGGTGCTTCAACAAAGTACTGAGTAAACGGTGATCTGGAAAGTCATAACCAATCAATAAGTAATATAATAATACTCGAAGGAAAGGTTTTCATCTTTAGCTCATTATCTGTGGATAATATACGATTAGAAAGATTCAAACATTTTGTAAAAACGTCACAACACAATTGAAAAATATATGGTACATGGAAACCAAACAAAGGCGGTCTATGGTGATAGCTGGGATGGGCTGAGAGTTGCTGAAGGTTGCGATTAAAGAGTTTGTTTGGTCAAGTATTGTTGTTATATATAAAAGTATCATGTATGTCAAATATAAACTCAGCAAAAAAAGAAACGTCCTCTCACTGTCAACTGCGTTTATTTTCAGCAAACTTAACATGTGTAAATATTTGTATGAACATAACAAGATTCAACATATGAGACATAAACTGAACAAGTTCCACAGACATGTGACTAACAGAAATGGAATAATGTGTCCCTGAACAAAGGGGGGGGGGGGGTCCAAATCAAAACTAACAGTCAGTATCTGGTGTAGCCACCAGCTGCAATAAATAATGCAGTGCATCTCCTCCTCATGGACTGCACCAGATTTGCCAGTTCTTTCTGTGAGATGTTACTCTACTCTTCCAACAAGGCACCTTCAAGTTCCCAGACATTTCTGGGGGGAATGGCCCTAGCCCTCACCCTCCAATCCAACAGGTCCCAGACGTGCTCAATGGGATTGAGATCCGGGCTCTTCGCTGGCCATGGCAGAACACTGACATTCCTGTCTTGCAGGAAATCATGCACAGAACGAGCAGTATGGCTGGTGGCATTGTCATGCTGGTGGGTCATGTCAGGATCAGTTGACAGGAAGGGTACCACATGAGGGAGGAGGATGACTTCCCTGTAACGCACAGCGTTGAGATTGCCTGCAATGACAACAAGCTCAGTCTGATGATGCTGTGACACACCGCCCCAGATGATGACGGACCATCCACCATCTCCAAATTGATCCCGTTCCAGAGTACAGGCCTCGGCGTAACACTCATTCCTTCGACAATAAACGCGAATCCGACCATCATCCTTGGTGAGACAAAACTGCAACTCGTCAGTGAAGAGCACTTTTTGCCAGTCCTGTCTGGTCCAGCGACGGTGGGTTTGTGCCCATTGGCGACGTTGTTGGCGGTGATGTTTGGTGAGGAACTTCCTTACAGCAGGCCTTCAAGCCCTCAGTCCAGCCTCTCGCGGACAGTCTGAGCACTGATGGAGGGATTGGGCATTCCTGGTGTAACTCGGCAGTTGTTGTTGCCATCCTGTACCTGTCCCGCAGGTGTGATGTTCGGATTTACCGATCCTGTGCAGGTGTTATTACACGTGGTCTGCCACTGTGAAGACGATCAGATGTCCGTCCTGTCCCCCTGTAGCTGTATTAGGCCTCTCACAGTACGGACCTTGCAATTTATTTCCCTGGCCACATCTGCAGTCCATATGCCTCCTTGGAGCATGCCAATGGCACGGTCAACCAGATGAACAGGGACCCGGGGAATCTTAATTTTGGTGTTTTTCAGAGTCAGTAGACAGGCCTCTTTAGTGTCCTAAGTTTTCATAACTCTGACCTTAATTGCCTACCGTCTGTAAGCTGTTAGTGTCTTAATGACCGTTCCACAAGTGCATGTTCATTAATTGTTTATGGTTCATTGAACAAGCATGGGAAACAGTGTTTAAACCCTTTACAATGAAGAGCTGTGAAGTTATTTGGATTTTTACGAATTATCTTTGAAAGACAGGGTCCTGAAAAAGGATAGTTTCTTTTTTTGCAGAGTTTATATGTAAAATGTATATGTAAAATGTATGTAGCAAAAATATGTAGCAAAAAAAGCTGTAAAGAAAAACTACGATATTAGTCCTCCGAAGAGGGGTTAAAAAAAAAATCACATTCTTAAAAATAAAAAAAATTAAATACAAAAAAATGTGAACAAAAAATATAAATAAAAATAAAAACATAAAAAATATACAAATAAAAAAAATGACTGAGTAAAGGGGCTGAGTAAAGGGTAAAGGGGCTGAGTAAAGGGTAAAGGGGCTGAGTAAAGGGTAAAGGGGCTGAGTAAAGGGTAAAGGGGCTGAGTAAAGGGTAAAGGGGCTGAGTAAAGGGTAAAGGGGCTGAGTAAAGGGGCTTTTTTATTTGTAATACATTTGCTCAAAATTCTAAAAACCTGTTCTTGCATTGTCATTATGGTGTATTGTATGCAGATTGATGAGGGGGGGAAACAATTTAATCCATTTTAGAATAAGGCTGTAATGTAACAAATTGTGGGAAAAGTCATGGGGTCTGAATACTTTCCGAATGCACCGTAAATGTGGTGGCAGGTAGCCTAGGGGTTAGAGCTATTGGACTAGTAACCGAAAGGTTGGAAGATTGAATCCCCAAGCTGACAAGATAAAAATCTGTCTTTCTGCCCCTGAACAAGGTAGTTAACCCACTGTTCCTAGGCCGTCATTGAAAATAAGAGTTTGTTCTTAACTGACTTGCCTAGTTAAATAAAGGTTAAAAAAATGCATCGCAAATCATTTATCATAATCATGCTCCATAAAGGGTGATATAAAAGGGAACTACACCCATTTGCTTATGAATGACTTATGAAGCATCTACATTGGTCTTACAAGGGGGTTATGAAGTTTATTTAAAGTGGTACCCAATGTTGATAAGCAGACTGAGTCTTCAAAATCTGAAAGCCTGTCACATAACCACAGGTTTTCAGCAGGCTTTATCTTATTTGTTTGTTTGAGTGTTTTCTTCTCTCCTATCTCTGCAGCCTGCCTTACCAAGTAGCTGTAAGTGCTTTTGGCTTCACCTGAATCTCATTCCAATCAATCTGGCAGATGCGTGTGGAGGCATTATGGAGGCCTTCTAGACCTGCTATGAGGTCGAAGCTGTCAGCACTTTTTTTCTGCCTCAGCCCTGTTTCAACCCTGCCACAACCCTGCCTCAACCCTGCCACAAACTTGCCTCTGTCTCAGAGCTCCAACAACCAATCTCTGCTCTGGGGAGACCGGCCTGCAGGGAGAAACAGGGGAAATTCCTAGAGTGTGGGGCGATTTGTGATTGCCTGAAAAAACAGGCAACACCAGGCTCGCCCTGACAAGGCCCGGAGTGCAAAGTGTGCTTCCAGTTCGTAAGAGTGATTCCACTGCTGCCTTCCACAGTGAAGACTCAATATATAAGAGCATACATTGACTACTCACTCTACTCACATAGAAAACATCTAGCACTAAACATACAGTTTCCATTTCCATGTATTGCTACTCTATTACCAAAAGCCTTTATTCTTTGTATTAAAAAATATAGCCTATAATAATATATCATTCAAAAATCCCTATGTCTACAGATATATAAGCAGCCAAAGATGACTTACCTGCAAATGCTGAGCAGCAGAACGCCAGGAGAAACAGGGGTAAAATGGGTCTGTCTGGCATCATAATGCTGCAGTTATACTGTAGTAGAACTGGCCTACAGCTTATCCAGAAGAGGACAGGATGTATCCACTGGACGGCCTTCCTTCCTCCTGGTTCTTCACAAGGACAACCCTTCTTCCACCACACAGTCAGTCAGTAGAGAGAAACCTCACAGGATCTCCTGCTGCAAAGAACAGGAGTAGAGAGAGAGAGTGAGACAGAGAAACATGGTGGCTAACCGTTTAGCATAGCCAAAGAGTAAGACAGAGTGTAAGTTCCAAATGGCACCCTATTCTCTGCTTAGTGCACTACTTTTGACCATAGCCCTATGGGCCCTGATCAAAAGTAGTACACTATATAGGGTTCCATTTGGGACGCAGAGTGGTAAGTACCAGAAGGGGCATTAGGATCTAGTTCCCTGTGGAACTGATGAGAAAAGACAGGAGAGAGGGGAGACAGCGCCTCGGAGACCAGGAGGATTAATCTCATAGGGCTAATTAGACATCATGTGAGTTTTTAGGATCCTTGTTCTTGGTACCCATACCGGCCACCCACCTACCCCACCACAGCCCACGCACGGTCAGTCAAAGAGGGGTATCTGAGGGTTGAGGTATGACTGGGTGGGTGGCCAGTGGGTGTGAAAACACTGTTTTCTGAACATGTTATGGGGTGGGTGGGGTAATTCACCCAGTTTAATTGAGATCGTTGGGAAAGACTGGATCCTCCAGCAGGGTCCGGGTTAAGCTGCTTAGTGCAAATGGGGTCGATTTTGCTGCTAATCAGCATGACCATAGCTGAACTTTTTAACTTGACCAGGCTATAGACCACAGACCCTGTTAGCCAACCTCCAAAACAGGGAACAGCACCATAAAACCCTTATGGTCTTAATTCATTCCATTCCTATTGCTTCCTTATCTTAACACAATAAAAATAAATACTCCATAATCAATTAATGGAATCTAACAATGGATCATATAATGTCCTGATAAAACATAATATCATTAATTAAAAACGTCTGTCTTTTTACTATTATGGTTAATTAAATGTTTATATATTGTAGTTATTTTTCAACCTTTTACAACTCAACTTTGATTTGTCAAAAAAAGTTATAACAACGCAACAACCCATGTCAAATCAGTCTTTAAAAAAAGGCATCAGAATTAGCCTGGTGGTCATTTCTGTTTGAGCTTTAGCCAACTGCTCTCTGTGTCCGTTTGTTGGCATGCCAAAAATGTGCATGGCTTGACAACAATAGAAAAGTTGGCTACGGCACATACACTAGGGTACCAGGAGAGATTTTTTTAAATGCTTTGAATGTCATTTATCCGGGACATTTTTCAACATGGTGACAGGCTTTGTTGTTATTCAGTTATATTTTGGTGAAACTGTTTGTTTTTTCCAACAGATGATGGCTAGATTTTACTTTTTAGTTTTAAAGCTGCAATATGTAACTTTTTGAGTGACCTGACCAAATTCACATAGCAATGTAAATTATAGATGTGTCATTGTTATTGAAAGCAAGCCTAAGAAGCGGTAAGTCTGTTCTATGTGTGCTATTGTAGGCTCAGCCCTAATTGATGTGCTCTCTGACACCTGGAGTTGCAGGGCAAAATGGTCCAGGAGCACAAGGAAGACAAAGGACCATGCCAAAGGACTAGTCAACCCTTCCCCCCTCTGAGGGGTCCAAATGTATCTCTCTGTTATAGTATCCAGAGGACTGACTATTGAGTGTGATAGAATAATACTAAATTATCCATGTTTGGTATCGATCCAAAACTTGTTCACTGAGGATAACTCTGATGCTATCGATATGGATGTATGATCTCTGTGGTAACTTGTATCTGTACAGGGTGAACTCTAAATTACTCTCAAAGGAATTGTATTGTCCTCTCAGGAATTCTGTCTCATGGTCTCATTCCCCAGACAAACCTTTAAATGCTGTGACACCCTGTGGAGATTGGGCCTTGGTGGTTAGGTTACACTGTAAACTTGGTATCGTTTGATTGGTCAATGGTGGCTGGTCTTGGGTAGAAAGGTTACATTTCCATTCCATGGAGGAAGGTTGCATGATTCATTCTAATTTCCTAGGCTTCTCTTTGTTCATGATTTGCCATGTAAGGTAATCCATTCGTTGTACAATGTTAATTAAATATCTGCCTTTGATACGGACAATTATCAGACCAATTCTTGCTAGTTAACTTCAACTCATTGCCTAATGCTTGCGTATATTTTAATTATCTTTATGGAGTCAGATAAACATTTTAATAGGATAATTGCTTCGTCTTATTACGAGTCACATGTGAGGAATTTCTAATATACACATATCCTACATGATAAAAATTACAACCACTTCACTATTTCTATGCTTCCCATTCTTAAGATTCATTTTGGTGTCTTTTACTTTCAGTTTTGTACAACAGCTTCAAAGAGTTGAATGCAATATTTGTAGATGGAATAAATGGGTCTCGACACTATACTTGCTTATGTTGTCACAAACTGAAATTAGACAAACTATTTGAATTTCAGCAACCAGGAAATGGCGACACGATTTCTGCATAGTGCACCTTTAAAAGTCATATAGTGCACCTTTAAAAGACATTTAAATAATTTGTGGAATGATAAGTGAACAGTAAGCCTGCCTAAGTATCACTATCACAGCATTAGTCAGTTAGAACAGGGAAAGGGATTTTTCATAGCTCATTGAGTTGTTAGGATTACCCTACAAAAGCAAAGGATTCTCTGAACAATAGAGCAGTAATGCAGCACACACAGGAATGCACCACCACAGCATGGCCGTTCAGATTATGACCCCAGTGCAGAGAGTCCTGACAGGCCAGATGCCAGCCCTATTGTGGTGTCCTCTCTCTGTATGCTCTCACATTGTTGAGGGCCAACACGGAATATACTGTGCCCAGTCTTTCTCTATGTATTTAAAAAAATCTTTATTTAACTAGGCAAGTCAGTTAAAAAACAAATTCTTATTTACAATGACAGCTTACTCCAGACAATGCTGGGCTAATTGTGCACCACCCTATTGGACTCCCAATCAAAGACAGATATGATACAGCCTGGATTAGAACCAGGTATAGATATTGACTCCTCTTGCACTGAGATGCAGTGCCTTAGACCACTACACCACTCAGGAACCCAAATGTATTGCCTGTCAGGAGATGACATGATGTGACTGTTGTCATGACGTTGGACTGGGGGATAGGTTTATGAAGGTCATAAATACCTCCTCCCCCCTTTTTCCTCTCTTTACCCTACTGAGGTTACATTTGCAAAACCCTTGGTTAACATAGAGATTCGGGTACATCAGAAGGGGGGGGGGGGTTTAACTATATTCCGGTAAACCGAACAATTGAAGATATGCGGTGGTATTTAATGAATATGATGTCAGTTCGGTTGTCATCTGAGACATTCTCATCAATGATAAGATGACATAAACTCTACAGTGGAAAGTCTACACATCAGAGTTATCGGATTCACATTAAATTGTTGTTCAATTTAAATGTTTGAATATGAAATTATTTGTGATGGGATGAAATGTGATTTTAGCTTCTAAAATGTGAGATGCGGGTTTTCATAAGATATTGCTGCTCACTCAGTGGCCCGCCCATGTGAAGAGACAGAGGTTGTAATCTATGAAACACACCCCTTTTCTCCCTTCCTATATAAAGCATTGACTACAACATAACTTCCTGTTCCGGGAATGTAGGACGACGGTCCTATGTCAGAATGGTTCAGATAATAACTACAGAACAAAGCCAACATCAGCGTGAGCTTTGGTTGTGAGTGGTATGAACTTTGAACTCTTATTCACTGCAGAAGTGATATCTCCTAGCCGTTGAGTTAGCAACCGCAGCTGCAAATGCAGGTTAGGAAGGAACAGACAGAGTATTCCGTCTACCACACAACGACATTACTACAACGTATCCAATTGACCACCAGAGACATTCTTCAAAGGACAAACGACTCAATTTGGCAACACGGCCTTCCATCTACCATCAACCTACTGATGCGCAGCTCAGAGTAAATATTTATTGCATTTTCCTTTTCCAAATGGGCGGTATTTTAGAATGCATAAGATACTGTATTTACGATAGCACAGCTTTTTCCCTTTGTTCCTCAGTCTCCTGCTCTTTCACTCAACCCATCCCCTTTTCCTTTGTGTAACAAGCTGTCATATCTGTTCCGCCTGCTAGGGACGTTTTCCTTTATGACGTAATTTGTAATCAAGTTATGATTAATTGTGTGTATGTGTAATTCTGTGTAATTAGTTAGGTATTTCGTAAATAAATAATTAAACCCAATTTTGTATTGCTGATTCAACTTGTTAGCCAGGGTTATTGCAGATAAAAGAATTTACAACTTTCAGATGAGACTGAATTAAGATGACGATTGATATTGACTGCTATTGATGTCAAATATTACTAGGTCTTTAAGAGTTTCTTCTGAAGATAAACAGCTCTATAAATATCATTTTGTGGTGCCCGACTCTCTAGTTAATTACATATACATGATTAGCTCAATCAGGTGATATTAATTACGGATAAATTATTTTATAGAATAGCATGTCATATCACTTAATCCGGCATAGCCAAAGACACGACACTGTCAACATCAGAGTTTTGTTAATTTTCATGCATGTTCCCCCTCAGACGTACCTGCCAGCTCACCTCAAAGCAACATGAGTTCCAGAATCTATCTTGTAGAATAATATAATATTTGCACCAGTGGCCAGCATTGCTGCTCTATGATCAGCGCTCATGGACCATGGCAGCCGCCAGTTGGTGACAAGACTGGTGTAAGAAGACATGCTGGTGATCTGGTGTGACTGACTGTCCAGTGATGAGCAGAGTGAGAGATGAGGTCATGGTACAGAAGGAGCATCTCTATCTTTTTCCTATTGCGCACCTCTTAACCTTTCTACTGCAACAGAGAGAATGCATGGGAGGAGAAATGCATAGGAGAGATGCATGGGAGGAGAGATGCATGGGAGGAGAGATGCATGGGAGGAGAGATGCATGGGAGGAGAGATGTATGGACGGAGGCCAAAGTAGGGCTAAGGATACCTTTTTTTATTTTTTTATTTCACCTTTAGTTAACCAGGTAAGCCAGTTGAGAACAAGTTCTCATTTACAACTGCGACCTGGCCAAGATAAAGCAAAGCAGTGCGACACAAACAACAACACAGAGTTACACGTGGAATAAACAATAACACAATAGAAAAAAGTCTATATACAGTGTGTGCAAATGGCGAGAGGAGGTAAGGCAATAAATAGGCCATAGTAGCGAAGTAATTACAATTTTGCAAATTAACACTGGAGTGATAGATGTGCAGATGATGATGTGCAAGTAGAAATACTGGTGTGCAAAAGAGCAAAAAAGTTAATAAAAACAATATGGGGATGAGGTAGGTAGATTGGATGGGCTATTTACAGATGGGCTGTGTACAGCTGCAGCGATCCGGTAGCTGATCAGTTAACTGATGTTTAAAGTTAGTGAGGGAGATATAAGTCTCCAACTTCAGTGATTTTTGCAATTCGTTCCAGTCATTGGCAGCAGAGAACTGTAAGGAAAGCCGGCCAAAGGAGGTGTTGGCTTTGGGGATGACCAGTGAGGTATTCAGTGGGGAGAACAAGTATTTGATACACTGCCGATTTTGCAGGTTTTCCTACTTACAAAGCATGTAGAGGTCTGTCATTTTTATCATAGGTACACTTCAACTGTGAGAGACGGAATCTAAAAAAAATTATCCAGAAAATCACATTGTATGATTTCTAAGTAATGAATTTGCATGTTATTGCATGACATAAGTATTTGATACATCAGAAAAGCAGAACTTAATATTTGTTACAAATACCTTTTTTTGCAATTACTGCGATCATACGTTTCCTGTAGTTCTTGACTAGGTTTGCACACACACACATTCTTACGGAGCCAGTCCTTAGTTGACCTGGCTGTGTGTTTTGGGTCATTGTCATGCTGGAAGACCCAGCCACGACCCACCTTCAATGCTCTTACTGAGGGAAGGAGGTTGTTGGCCCCTCAATACGGAGCAGTCGTCCTGTCCCCTTTGCAGAAAAGCATCCCCAAATAACGATGTTTCCACCTCCATGCTTCACGGTTGGGATGGTGTTCTTGGGGTTGTACTCATCCTTCTTCTTCCTCCAAACACGGCGAGTGCAGTTTAGACCAAAAAGCTCTATTTTTGTCTCATCAGACCACATGACCTTCTCCCATTCCTCCTCTGGATCATCCAGATGGTCATTGGCAAACTTCAGACGGGCCTGGACATGTACTGGCTTGAGCAGGGGGACCTTGCGTGCGCTGCAGGATTTTAATCCATGACGGCGTAGTGTGTTACTAATGGTTTTCTTTGAGACTGTGGTCCCAGCTCTCTTCAGGTCATTTACCAGGTCCTGTCGTGTAGTTCTGGCCTGATCCCTCACCTTCCTCGTGATCATTGATGCCCCACGAGGTGAGATCTTGCATGGAGCCCCAGACCGAGGGTGATTGACCGTCATCTTGAACTTCTTCCATTTTCTAATAATTGTGCCAACAGTTGTTGCCTTCTCACCAAGCTGCTTGCCTATTGTCCTGTAGCCCATCCCAGCCTTGTGCAGGTCGACAATTCTATCCCTGATGTCCTTACACAGCTCTCTGGTCTTGGCCATTGTGGAGAGGTTGGAGTCTGTTTGATTGAGTGTGTGGATAGGTGTCTTTTATACAGGTAATGAGTTCAAACAGGTGCAGTTAATACAGGTAATGAGTGGAGAACAGGAGGGCTTCTTAAAGAAAAACTAACAGGTCTGTGAGAGCAGGAATTCTTACTGGTTGGTAGGTGATCAAATACTTATGTCATGCAATAAAATGCTAATTAATTACTTAAAAATCATACAATGTGATGATATCTGGATTTTTGTTTTAGATTCCGTCTCGCACAGTTGAAGTGTACCTATGATAAAAATGACCGACCTCTACATGCTTTGTAAGTAGGAAAACCTGCAAAATCGGCAGTGTATCAAATACTCGTTCTCCCCACTGTACCTGCTGGAGCACGTGCTACGGGTGGGTGTTGTTTTCGTGACCAGTGAGCTGAGGTAAGGTGGAGCTTTACCTAGCAAAGACTTATAGACGACCTGGAGCCAGTGGGTCTGGCGACGAATATGTAGTGAGGGCTAGCCGACGAGAGCATACAGGTCGCAGTGGTGGGTGGTATATGGGGCTTTGGTGACAAAACTGATGGCACTGTGATAGACTGCATCCAGTTTGCTGAGTAGAGTGTTGGAGGTTATTTTGTAAATGACATTGCCGAAGTCGAGAATCGGTAGGATCATCGACCTAAGGTGCTTTGCAGTGCTCTGAAGCATGGAGTGGATAGAGGCCTAAGAGATGGAAGGAGAGCTAAGGTGCATCGACAGAGGAGGGCTAAGGTGCATCGACAGAGGGAGCCGAGGGCTGATGAGAACTGAGGAGGGCTAAGGTGCATCACTGAGCTCCACAGTGCAAACAGCTGCTGGAACAAAGGGCCTTTCAGACCCTGGCAGCTGTGTGGACTGGAAAGTCGTTTTGGATGATCACGACAAATATTACACTGCAGCTCGTGGGGCTAGTGCCATCTCTTTTTGATTTGTTGGACCCTTTCCCAACGCCCCCCTTCCCCTTTCATAAGTGAAGGTAAACTCTATCCCTCCATTCTCCACTATAGGCCAAATTCCATATCAAAGGGAAGCTAAATGACATGATATAATTCAGAGCGTTCAGGCCAGAGCCAAACTGTGTTGCGACCACACAGAGTACAGAGTGGAAACCAGTTGTGGTCTTGAGCAAGAAGAGTGAAATGAGAGAAAGTGCTGAAGTGTTTTTGCTTCCTTCCGGAGTTTAGATTGATGGTTGAGACACAGTGGGTTCAGAAGCACGTTCATTAAGCCTAATTGTTTCCAGGAGACAAAAAGAAATGGCCTAGCCTATCATGAAAGTGTCAAATCAACCAGTCTAAGGGTTATTGCATCGGTCTGGACTATGGATTCAAACCAATGACTGTTTACATTATGAATGGACAAAGCCTTCGATCACGTGACACCATGAATTCCTATGTTTATTTTATTTATTTAACAAGGCAAGTCAGTTAAGAACAAATTCTTATTTATAATGGCGGCCTACCAAAGGGCAATATTCCTCCCGTGGAGACGGGGGCTGGGATTTTAAAAAATCTCAAATCAAATGTTAAAAATATAGGACAAAACACATCACGACAATAGAGACAACACAACACTAAATAAAGTGAGACCTAAGACAACAACATAGCATGGCAGCAACATGACAACACAACATGGTAGCAGCACAACATGGTAGCAGTACAACATGGTTGCAGCACAAAACATGGTACAAACATTATTGGGCACAGACAACAGCACAAAGGGCAAGAAGGTAGAGACAACAATACATCACGCAAAGCAGCCACAACTGTCAGTAAGAGTGTTCATGATTGAGTCTTTCAATAATGGAGATAAAACTGTTCAGTTGAGTGTTTGTTGCAGCTCGATCCAGTTGCTAGCTGCAGCAAACTGAAAAGACGAGCGACCAGAGATGTGTGTGCTTTGAGGACCTTTAACAGAATGTGACTGGCAGAACGGGTGTTGTATGTGGAGGATGAGGGCTGCAGTAGATATCTCAGATAGGGGGGAGTGAGGCCTAAGAGGGTTTTATAAATAAGCATCAACCAGTGGGTCTTGCGACGGGTATACAGAGATAGATAGTGAAGGGAGAGTATAGAGTGCAGTGACTTGTCCTATAAGGAGCATTGGTGGCAAATCTGAAGGCTGAATGGTAAAGAACATCTTGCCGCTCGAGAGCATCCTTACCTGCTGATCTATAAATTACATCTCCGTAATCTAGCATGGGTAGGATGGTCATCTGAATCAGGGTTAGTTTGGCAGCTGGGGTGAAAGAGGAGCGATTACGATAGAGGAAACCAAGTCTAGATTTAACTTTAACCTGCAGCTTTGATATGTGCTGAGAGAAGGACAGTGTACCGTCTAGCCATACCCCCAAGTACTTGTATGAGGTGACTACCTCAAGCTCTAAACCCTCAGTGGTAGTAATCACACCTGTAGGGAGAGGGGCATTCTTCCAAACCACATGACCTTTGTTTTGGAGGTGTTGCGAACAAGGTTAAGGCTATGTGAAGACTCAATAGCGCATTGAAGCCAAATTAAGTCAGTTAAGATGGCATCTCGTGGAGACATAACATGCGCAGTTTGAGCTACTCCAGGAAGTGGCGTTGCAGGCTAGCTAGGAGATGAGGGAATGTGTTGGAAATTCCACATTGTTTTCATAGTCAACTTACACAAAGCACTGACACACACACACTTACCCCACCAGGCATGCCACCAGTAGGCTGGACACATGAACTTAAAAAAATAAAAAATTAAAAAATCTGATAAAAACTAGTTCATTGCATCCGCCGTGGAGCCCAGTCTCATAATATTACCATCTGTCCCAACTGCTTGCCGTAGTTTTGAAGTAATCACGAAAAAACTGGCTTTATTTTAAGGCATTTTTCACTCTGCCAGCTCATATTAGTTCTATTGAGGTGTAGGTTTCAAAAAACAAATAAAGCACTTTTGTGTGTATATACTGACATGTGTATATACTGATTTTTCCATTCACTATAATGGGGGATCCTGTTTGCTGCTAACAATGCCTACAGTACCACGGTCGGCCTTGAACTACCGCAACTTCAATGAGAGGGCAGTCGTTCTCCCCTGATTCAAACTGATGCAAGAAAGTGACTGACTTGTTGTTGCTGCAACAGTAGGATCACCTCATGTGACTTCTCTTTTAACTCTAGCCGTCCGTCCAAGCAGAGCTTCCATTTCACTCCAAGCTGGTCTGGAAAACCCATTAGAGACACTGCAGACCCCAGACTGAACATAATAAGTAGCTATTAGGTACTCTACACTATTGCAGCGTAGGAGGGACCGTAAATGCAACATGGTTTCCAAAGCGCAGCAGCCTTATCCTGAATCCAGGAAACCAGGCAGAATTGTTTACTTAAGCAATAAGGCACGAGGGGTGTGGTATATGGCCAATATGCCACGGATAAGGGCTGTTCTTAGGCACAACGCATCGCAGAGTGCCTGGACACAGCCCTTAGCCGTGGTATATTGGCCATATACCACAAACCCCCGAGGTGCCTTATTGCTATTATAAACTGGTTACCAACGTTATTAGAGCAGTAAAAATAAATGTTTTGTCATTCCCATGGTATACGGTCTAGTATAGCACGGCTGTCAGCCAATCAGCATTCAGGGCTTAAGATAAACTGAGATGAATGAATTTAGTACTGTGGTCGTATGTAGCAAGCATCTAGGAGTAGGAGTGCTGATCTAGGATTAGTCCACCAACCATGTAAACTTGTGAATTATAATCTAAAAGGCAAAACTGATTCTAGCACTCCTATACTGAGACACTTGATACATATGGCCCCTAGTCACATCTAATGCAAAATTATTACAATTATTAATCAAAAGTGTTAAAAGGGCTATTATACAGTGGGGCAAAAAAGTATTTAGTCAGCCATCAATTGTGCAAGTTGTCCCACTTAAAAAGAAGAGAGGCCTGTAATTTTCATCATGATGAATATGATGAAAATTACAGGCCTCTCTCATCTTTTTAAGTGGGAGAACTTGCACAATTGGTGGCTGACTAAATACTTTTTTTGCCCCACTGTAAGTCCCTCCTATCTAACAAAGGGAAAGGCTGTCTAATGAAGGATGTCCAGTGCTGGCAGTGGTCTAGAGATCCTGGTTCGAGTCCAGGCTCTGTCACATCCAGACGCGACCGGGTGACCCAAGGGGTGGCGCACAATTGGCCCAGTGTCGTCCAGGTTAGGGGAGGGTTTGGCCGACAGGGATGTCCTTGTCCCATTGCGCACTAGCGACTCGTGTGGCGGACTGGGTGCAGTGCGCTGACACGGTCGCCAGGTGTAGGGTGTTTCCTCCAACACATTGGCGCGGCTGGCTTCCGGGTTAAGTGGGCAATGTGTCAAGAAGTAGTGCGGCTTGGCTGGGTTGTGTTTCGGAGGATGCACGGCTCTCCCGAGTCAATAAGAGAGTTGCAGCGATGGGACAAGACTGTAACTACCAATTGGATACCATGAAATTGGGGAGAAAAAGGGGTCAAATAATATTTTTTAAAATTATAATAATAATACATTTTTAAAAAGAGTGTAGGCTGGCTTGTTCAGTCTAACCAAAGTTATGTTTCTCAACTGCATAAGACACCGATGATGCAGAGTAACTACTGTTGTTTATAATAAACAATGTGCTTGTCCAGAAGAGACTAATCTTCCCTCCCCACATCTCCTCTTGTGGAAGTGAGACGCCACGTGTCAATGCAAGGGATGCACACTAGGGATGCATGTATTGACTAGCTGTCTCTCTCTCTCTGTCTGTGTGTGTGCGTGCATGCCTGTGTGGTGTACTCCTGTGTGGCTCAGTTGGTAGAGCATGGCACTTGCAATGCCAAGGTTGTGGGGTCAAACCCTGAGGGGAACCAGTACAAAAATGTATGTACTCACTACTGTAAGTTGCTCTGGAATCGAATGGAATGTAAATATGTGTGTGTGAACACTTTACACACTTTATATAGCTACTATATAGCACCTTATATTCACTCCTGCCGACAGAGATGGCTCCCTCGCTTCGCGTTCCTAGGAAACTATGCAGTTTTTTGTTTTTTTACGTGTTATTTCTTACATTAGTACCCCAGGTCATCTTAGGTTTCATTACATACAGTCGAGAAGAACTACTGAACATAAGAGCAGCGTCAACTCACCATCAGTACGACCAAGAATATGACTTTCGCGAAGCGGATCCTGTGTTCTGCCTTTCACCCAGGACAACGGAATGGATCCCAGCCGGCGACCCAAAAAAACACCTTCGTAAAAGGGGGAAACGGAGCGGTCTTCTGGTCAGACTCCGGAGACGGGCACATCGTGCACCACTCCCTAGCATTCTTCTCGCCAATGTCCAGTCTCTTGACAACAAGGTTGATGAAATCTGAGCAAGGGTAGCATTCCAGAGGGACATCAGAGACTGTAACGTTCTTTGCTTCACGGAAACATGGCTCACTGGAGAGACGCTATCGGAATCGGTGCAGCCAGCTGGTTTCTCCACGCATCGCGCCGACAGAAACAAACATCTTTCTGGTAAGAAGAGGGGCGGGGGCGTATGCTTCATGGTTAACGTGACGTGGTGTGATCATAACAACATACAGGTACTCAAGTCCTTCTGTTCACCTGATTTAGAATTCCTCACAATCAAATGTCGACCGCATTATCTACCAAGAGAATTCTCTTCGATTATAATCACAGCCGTATATATTCCCCCCCAAGCAGACACATCGATGGCTCTGAACTAACTTTATTTGACTCTTTGCAAACTGGAATCCATTTATCCGGAGGCTGCATTCATTGTAGCTGGGGATTTTAACAAGGCTAATCTGAAAACAAGACTCCCTAAATTTTATCAGCATACCGATTGCGCAACCAGGGCTGGAAAAACCTTGGATCACTGCTATTCTAACTTCCGCGACGCATATAAGGCCCTGCCCCGTCCTCCTTTCGGAAAAGCTGACCACGACTCCATTTTGTTGATCCCTGCCTACAGACAGAAACTAAAACAAGAAGCTCCCGCGCTGAGGTCTGTTCAACGCTGTTCCGACCAATCTGATTCCACACTCCAAGGCTGCTTCCATCACGTGGACTGGGATATGTTTCGTATTGCGTCAGACAACAACATTGACGAATACGCTGATTCGGTGAGCGAGTTCATTAGAACGTGCGTTGAAGATGTCGTTCCCATAGCGACGATTAAAACATTCCCAAACCAGAAACCCTGGATTGATGGCAGCATTCGCGTGAAACTGAAAGCCCGAACCAATGCTCTTAATCAGGGCAAGGTGACCGGAAACATGACCGAATACAAACAGTGTAACTATTCCCTCCGTAAGGCAATCAAACAAGCTAAGCGCCAGTATAGAGACAAAGTAGAATCTCAATTCAACGGCTCAGACACAAGAGGTATGTGGCAGGATCTACAGTCAATCACGGATTACAAAAAGAAAACCAGCCCAGTCACGGACCAGGATGTGTTGCTCCCAGGCAGACTAAATAACTTTTTTGCCCGCTTTGAGGACAATACAGTGCCACTGACACGGCCCGCAACTAAAACATGCAGACTCTCCTTCACTGCAGCCGACGTGAGGAAAACATTTAAACGTGTCAACCCTCGCAAGGCTGCAGGCCCAGACGGCATCCCCAGCCGCACCCTCAGAGCATGCGCAGACCAGCTAGCTGGTGTGTTTACGGACATATTCAATCAATCCCTATCCCAGTCTGTTGTTCCCACATGCTTCAAGAGGGCCACCATTGTTCCTGTTCCCAAGAAAGCTAAGGTAACTGAGCTAAACGACTACCGCCCCGTAGCACTCACTTCCGTCATCATGAAGTGCTTTGAGAGACTAGTCAAGGACCATATCACCTCCACCCTACCTGACACCCTAGACCCACTCCAATTTGCTTACCGCCCAAATAGGTCCACAGACGATGCAATCACAACCACACTGCACACTGCCCTAACCCATCTGGACAAGAGGAATACCTATGTGAGAATGCTGTTCATCGACTACAGCTCGGCATTCAACACCATAGTACCCTCCAAGCTCGTCATCAAGCTCGAGACCCTGGGTCTCGACCCCGCCCTGTGCAACTGGGTACTGGACTTCCTGACGGGCCGCACCCAGGTGGTAATCATCAAGTTTGCGGATGACACAACAGTGGTAGGCTTGATTACCAACAACGACGAGACGGCCTACAGGGAGGAGGTGAGGGCCCTCGGAGTGTGGTGTCAGGAAAATAACCTCACACTCAACGTCAACAAAACTAAGGAGATGATTGTGGACTTCAGGAAACAGCAGAGGGAACACCCCCCTATCCACATTGATGGAACAGTAGTGGAGAGGGTATTAAGTTTTAAGTTCCTCGGCGTACACATCACAGACAAACTGAATTGGTCCACCCACACAGACAGCATCGTGAAGAAGGCGCAGCAGCGCCTCTTCAACCTCAGGAGGCTGAAGAAATTCGGCTTGTCACCAAAAGCACTCACAAACTTCTACAGATGCACAATCGAGAGCATCCTGCCGGGCTGTATCACCGCCTGGTACGGCAACTGCTCCGCCCACAACCATAAGGCTCTCCAGAGGGTAGTGAGGTCTGCACAACGCATCACTGGGGGCAAACTACCTGCCCTCCAGGACACCTACACCACCCGATGTCACAGGAAGGCCATAAAGATCATCAAGGACAACAACCACCCGAGCCACTGCCTGTTCACCCCGCTATCATCCAGAAGGTGAGGTCAGTACAGGTGCATCAAAGCTGGGACCGAGAGACTGAAAAACAGCTTCTATCTCAAGGCCATCAGACTGTTAAACAGCCACCACTAACATTGAGTGGCTGCTGCCAACACACTGACTCAACTCCAGCCACTTTAATAATGGGAATTGATGGGAAATTATGTAAAATATATCACTAGCCACTTTAAACAATGCTACCTAATATAATGTTTACATACCCTACATTATTCATCTCATATGTATATGTATATACTGTACTCTATATCATCTACTGCATCTTTATGTAATACATGTATCACTAGCCACTTTAACTATGCCACTTTGTTTACATACTCATCTCATATGTATATACTGCACTCAATACCATCTACTGTATCTTGCCTATGCCGCTCTGTACCATCACTCACTCATATATCTTTATGTACATATTCTTATCCCCTTACACTTGTGTCTATAAGGTAGTAGTTTTGGAATTGTTAGCTAGATTACTTGTTGGTTATTACTGCATTGTCGGAACTAGAAGCACAAGCATTTCGCTACGCTCGCATTAACATCTGCTAACCATGTGTATGTGACAAATAAAATTTGATTTGATTTGATTTGATATAGTGACTGGGACTGACAAGCTACACACTCTCCCCAATCATATGTGCACTGACCCCTGAGTAAGTCAATCCATATGCACACACAATCTCCTCAAACACAGAGCCAGACTCTCTGCTCATACACTTGAATGTCATCAGCATGTGTGATCTATATGAGTGAGTCACAACAACTGAGTACATATCAACATGCATATTCCCTGGTCCTGCTTTTCTTTCTCTCTGAGTCAGTTCAGTTATTCACTGATATTGAGACTGAGAGCATGCTTAGGTTTGATTTGATATCATGCTCAGCCTCACCTTGTGTGTTTTATTCACTTCACCTAAGGCATGAGTTACAGGTCTCTCACCCGTCTCCCTACTTCTGACACCATGGAATAGGTACAAGCCCTTACCTCGGCTACTAAACACAGGCACAAGACCAGATATCAAATGTATAGCTATTAAAAATGTGCACAACACTACAGCTGCCATCAAGCTTAACATAGCCTATCATGCCCCAGACTCTGCCTACCTTGCCCTACAAGGCTGCCAAACAACAATCCTCCTAGGAAATCTCTAAAGCAAGTATTTAGAAAGCAATTCAAATAGCTTTCTGACACAGATCTGTAATCTAAAGCTTTTTTTCAGCTCATGTTTTATAACTACATTAATTATGACTTTTCCCATATCAGACATACTACTGTATAAATCTGCTATTCTTTCATCATAACAAGGCAAACAGTTACATCTACTTTTACCAAGTCAATAACAGTATTATAATGCATCAAAGCTTTCTGAAAACGGCTCCTAAAATGACAGAATTGCAGAACTAAATCTGCAAAAATGACAGAGAACTCAAACTAAAGGAAGATAGGTGCATACTGCAAATGTATAAATCATTATGGTAAGAACATTATGGTAAGAAACAAATGCCCATCCTTTCAGAAATTGCTGTAGACAGTTCGGTATCATGCTTTGCTTTCACATCAGTGATGCCACACTGGAACACAACTTGAAGTTGTGTAAGGCAAAATCATACAGCAAAGTGATGTTCAGCACTAAGGTGTGATATCTGGTTATGGCAGGTCAGTTGTGTAATGTTAAAGTTCCTTCCCACCAGTGATCCTCTGACCATGTTGTCTACATCAGGTTGTACAAATAAATAGCCTAATACATAAGCCTGCATTACTATGTTTACTATTTACAATATTATAATAAATTATTGAAATCAATTATCCAATGTGAATATTTATTGATTTAGTTAGTTATAAACAGTTATAAACCAGTTGCATATTAAAAGCAACAATGCTGACACTAATTGAGGGGTGATGGGTAGCTGTAGGTGTGCGCAAGGACCATGCAACTGCCCATGCGTGTTTGGTTTTGAGAGCTTGACAGCTTCAATATACTCCGAATCTTACGATTGCAAAAAGCTTTTGGGATAGTTGTTCAGTCAGGAAAGCATAGGACGTCATTAAAGTTGATAAGAGGGAAAACAAAATGCTGAAGTTCATCACGGTTTATCCGAAGAACTATTGTGTGTGCATTGGAAGAACATGTCAAAACAAAAGCCAATGCACGTTTAGTTTGTTCTGTCACTTGCAACAATACAGCCTATCACAGAATATCAGACATATTCTGCTGGCCGACAGGGATGGTCATATTCTGTGCCCTATTTTGCATCCTTGCAGTGCGGGGTTGTGAGCAGGGGACACAGCAATTATTTATCCCAGAGATGTTCAGTAAAACATGCAGATGATAAACACATAAATTATTTTCATAAAACAATTACTATGTAGGCCTAATGTAACTTTTCTTTCTGTACGCTAGTATAACATGTTTCACAACGTTTAACGCTTAAAGAAGAACTCTGACGTACCATGCAGAATATCCAGGAATCTCAAAGTAAACTTTGTTGTAAATTGTAGCTTGCTTGCCTTGCAGTGGTTCGAATGGATGCGATATGTATCCTTTCCTGGAAAACCCCCTCCGCGTCCTTGGAAAACAACGTTAGATGTCAGGTTACAGAATTTGCCGAGTTTGTGAATAGTGAGTCCACTACTATTGCTTAAACGTTTTAAATACCTATCTCCGTTTTCACGAGGCACTTCATTTTGAGGGTTGGTCTTGTGGTGGGAGGAGGCTGCGAGGTAAACTAGCTAGCTACATAAATCAACAGATTGGTTTTCATTGGAGAAGAGCAGACAGTTGCTGCTGTCTTTCCAGTGAAAGTATAATTATGGTTCAAACAGATTGCACATTACGACTTTAGGAAAACACAGTATAGGCTAATTGAACTATGAAAATAATGTAATAGTATTGTTATTTTTGGGTTTAATAATGATTAATAAGTCATATTAAAATGATAATATTTGGTTCTCTTTATAAGCAGCATTTTCTAATGTTGTTATCGTTGTTTTATTTTTTTAAACTCAACACATAATAAGTCATTAGTTGTAATGACTTCCCCCTCAGGAAGTTGAAAAGGTTTGGCATGGGCTCTCAAATCCTCAAAAAGTTCTACAGCTGTGGTATGGCAACAGCACCGCCCTCGGCTGCATGGCCCTACAGAGGCTGGTGCAGACAGCCCAGTCTGTAACTTTCTCACTCACATAGAAGTGAACTTGTCTCAAAACTTTTGGTCCCCTAAAATAGGGGACTTTGTACAAAATGTGCTGTAATTTTGAAACCGTTCACCTGATATGGATGACAATACCCACAAATTAAAGCTGACAGTCTGCACTTTAACCTCATAGTCATAGTATAATTTCAAATCCAAAGTGCTGGAGTACCGAGCCAAAACATCACCAACAAATGTCACTGTCCTAATACTTTTGGAGCTCACTGTATATTTATTTTCCCTCATAGCAAGTCAGTTAAGAACAAATTCTTATTTTCAATGACGGCCTAGGAACAGTGGGTTAACTGCCTTGTTCATGGGCAGAAGGACAGATTGTTACCTTGGGGATTCGATCTTGCAACCTTTAGGTTACAAGTACAAGTATATCCTGATGTCTAGTCACCTTACCCCTATACATTTTTACCTCTATAACTCCAGTATCCCTGCGCATTGTAAATATGTTATTGGAATTGACCCTGTTTATAGCTTCTTACTTTCTCGTGTTCTTCTTATTTCTTGTGTGTTTTTGTTCTACTTTATTATTTTTTGTGCTGCATTTACAGTTGAAGTCGGAAGTTTACATGCACTTAGGTTGGAGTCATTAAAACTCGTTTTTCAACCACTCCACAAATTTCTTGTTAACAAACTATAGTTTTGGCAAGTCGGTTAGGAAATCTACTTTGTGCATGACACAAGTAATTTTTACAACAATTGTTTACAGACAGACTATTTCATTTATAATTCACTGTATCACAATTCCAGTGGGTCAGAAGTTTACATACATTAAGTTGACTGTGTCTTTAAACAGCTTGGAAAATTCCAGAAAATGATGTAATGGATTTAGAAGATTCTGATAGGCTAATTGACATAATTTGTGTCAATTGGAGGTGTACCTGTAGATGTATTTCAATGCCTACCTTCAAACCCAATGCCTCTTTGCTTGACATCATGGGAAAATCAGAAGAAATCAGCCAAGACAATAAATTATAGACCTCCACAAGTCTGGTTCATCCTTGGGAGCAATTTCCAAATGCCTGAAGGTACCACGTTCATCTGTTTAAATAATAGTACGCAAGTATAAACACCATGGGACCACGCAGCCGAGATGCTTTCTGTCTCCTAGAGATGAACGTATTTTGGTGCGAAAAGTGAAAATCAATCCCAGAACAACAGCAAAGGACCTTGTGAAGATGCTGGAGGAAACAGGTACAAAAGTATCTATATACAAAGTCAAATTAGTCCTATATCGACATAACCTGAAAGGCCGCTCAGCAAGGAAGAAGCCACTGCTCCAAAACCACCTTAAAAAACCCATAGTACAGGTTGCAACTGCACATGGGGACAAAGATCGTACGTTTTGGAGAAATGTCCTCTGGTCTGATGAAACAAAAATAGAACTGTTTGGCCATAATGACCATCATTATGTTTGGAGGAAAAGGGGGAGGCTTGCAAGCCCGAAGAACACCATCCCAACCGTGAAGCACGGAGGTGGCAGCATCATGTTGTGGGGGTGCTTTGCTGCAAGAGGGTCTGGTGCATTTCACAAAATAGATGGCATCATGAGGGAGGAAAATTGTGGGGATATTTTGAAGCAACATCTCAGACATCAGTCAGGAAGTTAATGCTTGGTCGCAAATGGGTTCTTCCAATTGGACAATGACCCCAAGCATACTTCCAAAGTTGTGGCAAAATGGCTTAAGGACAACAAAGTCAAGGTATTGGAGTGGCCATCACAAAACCCTGACCTCAATCCCATAGAACATTTGTAGGCAGAACTGAAAAAGTGTGTGCGAGCAAGGAGGCCTACAAACTTGACTCAGTTACACCAGCTCTGTCAGGAGGAATGGGACAAAATTCACCCAACTTATTGTGGGAAGCTTGTGGAAGGATACCCGAAAGGTTTGACCCAAGTTAAACAATTTAAAGGCAATGCTACCAAATACTAATTGAGTGTATGTAAACTTCTGACCACCGGGGAATGTGATGAAAGAAAATACAGCTGAAATAAATCATTCTCTCTTCTATTATTCTGACATTTCACCTTCTTAAAATAAAGTGGTGATCCTAACTTACCTAAGACCGGGAATTTTTACTAGAATTAAATGTCAGGAATTGTGATAATCTGAGTTGAAATGCATTTGGCTAAGGTGTATGTAAACTTCCGACTTTGTTGGGTTTGGAGCTTGCAAGAAAGGCATTTCACTGTCCTTGTGCTCTCCCTCGAGGTGTTGTTCCTTGGTTTTCTCTCTTCATGCCATTGATGAATCCTACCAATGTCTACATGTTTATTACATGACTGTTGTATTAGCTTTGACTGGTCAAAAAAATATGAATCAACTGATTCTGTACAAAAAAACAAAAAAAAAGTTGGGACTAGTCAAATGTTCCATGTGTTCCCCTCCTCCCAGATAGCTATCATCTAGCAAGCATAAATCACTGTGTGTTTGTGTGTGTGTATATTGATATTATTAGCTGCATATATCTGTACCTACCTCGTCAAGTCGTCTCGTATCTCTGAACAAACAGATCTGTTTTGCTTTGATGTGATATCATCTCTCCACAGAGAGGGAGATGCTATATGGCAGGGTACAACACAAATGTCAGAGAGATGATTTGCCACTAATGAGCCGGTACCTGTGACAAGAGGGGAGGAAACTTTGTTTTCGGAACACCTTGATGCCTTCACAACAACACTGATGTGCCGCTTCTGAGAGTTGACAAGCTAACGCTCAAAGGGCTCAAATCATTTTACGTCTCATACATATGTATGTATGTATGATGACAGTGAAAGGCCTGCTTATATTGTTGTATGTTTATTTGGTGTTCAATGTTTGGGCTGAGGGTAGGCCGACACCTCAGCAGAGATAAAAAATTAAGTGTGAATAAGGAAATAAAAATAGCATGATATTTTCTAATAGGGGAAGTAAAAGTAGTACTATAGTTAGTAGCCTATTAGACAGCAGTAAAAAAATATACATTGAGAATTGGACAAAAAGGGGCATAGAGGCTGGGGTGAATTCTGTAATGAATTCTGTACATTTTAATATAAACCTGAAGAGAAAGGAAATACATAACCCCTGACCGCACAAAGAGTGATTATGTATTATGTGAGTTATGTATGAGCAACATGAAAAAGGCACCAAAAGTTGCCCATTGGACAATAGCTCACAGTTTGAATATAGTGAAAAAGTCAAGGACTAGCCAACATAATTGCACAGCATCTTCATCTTGTGCAGAGAAAGAAAATCCCAAATAATGACAGAGACTATTGATTGTTGATAGATATATCAGAATCACTTTATTCACCAAGTACATTTACCCGGATTTTAACTCAGTGAAGTGTTGCTGCCGGCAACAGACAAAATATGCAAACAGAATATAGACATCCACAAGTTAACAAAAACAGTAAACACACGAGCAGTGACCAAAACACTGTGGCTGTCAAATAATTTATGGAAACTAACAGTATATTAAATGCATGGTCCTTGCACGTCAGTTCTCCAGTTAGCCTTCGGCAGAGTAGTTTCTGCACCACACATAATGTAGGTAATACTGCCCTCGTGTGGCTGTTTCCAAATAGCACTCTCCTGATTCATACAAAGATGCAGGCCAACCATTTTTTCCTCATCCTTCTGTTGTCATTTCAGTACTGTATTGTCAGACAAATGCTCATGTAGTTTGTGGTTATTCAAAGCACTATTGGTAAGTTTGAATAAGTATCATTGGTGTATAAGAGGCAATTACAAAGAAACTTTGCTGAATGAACATGAATTACTTTAGATTCCCTATGAAACGCCATTGGCACATGTTGAGAGCAGTTCCTGACCTGTCCACATAGGCATAGAAAGATCTTTATTTGAGTGATATTCCCATTTATTGTAGAATACAAAATACAGAGTTCCAATACAAAATATTACATTACAAACATGATGAGATTCATTCCATAAGCTTTCTAGTGAGACAGCTAAAATCGCGCTCTCTCGTCTTACCTTTGCTAACCATTCCTGGTAAAAATAATATTTTTTTTACACCTTAACCAGGCTAGTTAATTAACACATTCATATTTACAATAACAAAAAGCCTGGCAAGAGGCAAAATGCCTACTGTGGGGACAGGGGATAACCATTTGTAGTTTCATGGTGGGTAGAAAAGGAGTTGGATGCAGTTGAATCAGTGAAGGTAACCTGTAATGGACTTTCCCCCCTTTTTTCCTTCTTCTGACCAGAGGGAGTGGGTGCTCTGTCACGTAACTTAGGTCAAGATCTGATTCTTGCTTTGCTCTTAGGAACAGGGCACCATTGAAAGGAGTGATTTCTGGGGTAGCGTTAAGTGTGGAGGTGGAGCATTGAAGTTGAAGATTCCTGATGTTTATGACTCCTGCCGTTTGGTGCGACGCAGACCTGATGGTGAGTGTGGGAGTGAAACAGAGGAGTCACAATATATTAGAGCTTTTCTGGTGAATCCACTGCTCTGTTTCAGGTGCAAATGTTTATGGTCATGCAGTGTGTAGGAGGGAGATTCCAAGATGTTGGAAGTGTGCAGGACTCATAGGACAGATGATTGTGTAGTTTCGGTGGATAAAATGGTGTGTGTCAATCAACTGTAGGGATGCATATGATGCTGGGGATTGGAAGTGTCCTGTGCGAGAGAGGCAGGTTGAGGTAGGTTGAGTCAGAGTAGTGCAGAAGGTGTCGAATGCTGAGGCAGTGAAGAAAGTAGAGGATGGGTCAAGGGTGAGGAATTCTGAGAGGATCCCTGTGAATAGAAGATCTGTGCCAGCACAGAGGGATAGACCAATGAGTGATATATGCTTCAGTAAGGTTGGCTTTTTAGCGTTCACAACAAGGGTTATCAACTGTACCTCAGAGATGGAACGTAAATGACAGAAAATACACTCGAAAAGTATGTGGACACCCCTATAAATTAGTGGATTAGGCTATTTCAGCCACAATCGTTGCTGACAGGTATATACCAAAAAATAGAGCACACAGCCATGAAATCTCCATAGACAAACATTGGAAGTAGAATGGCCTGTACTGAAGAGCTCAGTGACTTTCAACATGGCACCGTCATGGGATGCCACCTTTCCAACAAGTCAGTTCGTCAAATTTCTGCCCTGCTAGAGCTGTCCCAGTCAACTGCCCTTATTTTGAAGTGGAAACGTCTAGGAGCAGCAACAGCTCAGCCATGAAAGTGGTAGGCCACACAAGCTCACGGAATGGGACCGGCGAGTGCTGAAGCGAGAATCTTTTTGGTATGTCCTCGATGATTCTGTGCTTCCAATTTTGTGGTAACAGATTTGGGTAACAGTTTTCCTGTTTCAGCATGACAATGCCCCCGTGCACAAAGCGAGGTACATACAGAAATTGTTTGTCGAGATCGATGTGGAAGAACTTGACTGGCCTGCAAGGAGCCCTGACCTCAACCCCATTGGGATGAATTGGAACGATGACTGCGAGCCAGGCCTAATCGCCCAACATCAGTGCTAACCTCACTAATGCTCTTGTGGCTGAATGGAAGCAAGTCCCCACAGCAATGTTCCAACATCTAGTGGAAAACCTTCCCAGAAAAGTGGAGGCTGTTATAGCAGCAAAGGGGGGACCAACTCCATATTAATGCCCATGATTCTCTGACATCTCATTCTAAAAACAGTACTTGGGGGTAGGAGATTTGACTTCAGAAGAGTCACAGTGTGTGTTCTGTGGCAGTGTCCCGTCCACTCAGGTTGTTGGCCTGGGGTAGGATCAGAGAGGGTTAAAGTAGTGAAATAAGGTGATGGGTTTTAATGAGTATAGGGTTAGTTGGTAGGGTAATTAAAATACATGTAGATTTTTTATTTTGTTTATTTTCCCAGTTCCCATTTCGTATCACAAAGTGTAATGGCTCTTTAATATAGTTCAGTTGGGGGCAGTAATAGAACATATGGATGTCGTCCAGGTTTGGCCATCATTGTAAATAAGAATTTGTTCTTAAACTGACATGCCTAGTTAAATACCCTCTACAATTTCTTTGCAGTACTTCTCTGCAGCTGCTACCACGACTTTCTGTGACTGGCTATGGATGCTAAGAAACTCACCTTACTGAAGCACATATTATTCCCATTACTCTCTATTGCTCTTCACTGCTTCTGCATACGACACTTTCAGTACTACTCTGACACTGGCAACCTCAACCTGCATTTCTATCACTGGACACCTCCAATCTCCAGCCCCACAGCTAACACATACAACTTTCTCCACCGATACTACATATTCCTTCATCTCATGCCCACTTCACACATCTAGGAATCTCCCTCCTAGACACTGCTGCAACATGACCATAAGCTTGGACCAAAAACACTGCAGTATTTTTGGATAACTGACACATCCTAACTTGACCTTGTCGGTCTTCTCCATTTCACCACTCCCTCCACTGGGTCCACGTCGCACCAAACGCAGGGCGTCACAGATACCAGGAATCTTCCATTTCAGCTGATCCTCCTCAACAGTTAATGCCACCCCACGTTACCACTCCTTCCAACGGCGCCCTGCTCTGAAGAGCAAAGCAAGTCACAGCGCCATTCCCTCTGGACAGAAGAATCACAGTAAATCATCAAGAGCCCATTTGAGTTACTTTCACCGACTCAACAGTCCCCAACCTCTTCTCCACCCAACCTGACACCACATATGGATCAGCCAGAAAACAAGGATCCATTCTCTCCACAAATCTCACTCCCACTGGGCCAGAATCATCCTTGTCATTATCGGGAAGAGGCTCAAACTCAACGGTCCTCACCGCACCTAACTCAACAAGTATCCTCACGCCTCCCGGGTGGCGCAGTGGTTTAGGGCGCTGTGCCATCAGAGTCCCTGGGTTCGCACCTAGGCTCTGTCGTAACCGGCCGCGACCGGGAGGTCCGTGGGGCGACGCACAATTGGCCTAGCGTCATCCGGGTTAGGGAGGGCTTGGTCGGTAGGGATGTCCTTGTCTCATCGCGCACCAGCGACTCCTGTGGCGGGCCGGGCGCAGTGCGCGCTAGCCAAGGTTGCCAGGTGCACGGTGTACCCTCCGACACATTGGTGCGGCTGGCTTCTGGGTTGGATGCGCTCTGTGTTAAGAAGCAGTACGGCTGGTTGGGTTGTGTATCGGAGGACGCATGACTTTCAACCTTCGTCTCTCCCGAGCCCGTACGGGAGTTGTAGCGATGAGACAAGATAGTAGCTACTACAACAATTGGATACCACGAAATTGGGGAGAAAAAGGGGTAAAAATTCAACAAAACAAAAAAAAAGTATCCTCACGCTCGTCAGGTTACATCTCTAAGCTACTAGAGCACGTTTCCCTCTTTTTGCACTTGGCGCCAACCTTCCTCACCCCACCGCTTTCCTTTACACTCCTTCTCTGCAGTCATCACTACACATTCCAGCGCAGTTAATTAATCCTCACTCTTGTCACGTTAAATTTCCTTCTGTCGCTCTTGTTCTGTTCTGTGTAATCCTCCGTTCCATATTCACTCAAAACTTTATCCACTTTTCTCCTTTTTTCTTGTCGGGGCATTTCTCCTTCATCATATCTTCCAGAAGGCTTGTGCAATCCCCCACTCCATATTTACTCATATGTTCCACGTTCCTCCTTTTTTTCCTGTCCACCATCTTACCGCCGACATCCATCTTCCTTCGAGCAGGAAGTTCTTCCCTTCTTTTTCTTTGATGAGATTTAACAGAGGTTGGCATCCAATAAGTGTTGCATTACCGCCACCTACTAGACTGGAGTAACTCCCTTATACTTTGCTTGGGAAAAAAATAAAAAAATAAAAAATACCCTACACTCACTAAAAACATCTCAATCCACCTATTTAAATCCATCTAGTCCTACTTCAGGCCAACAGCCTGAAAAGACAGGACAACACAACTCAACACACCCTGTAACTCTTCTGACGTTAAGTCTCGCAAATACCTCTCTGTAGCTGCCGCCACATCCTCAGTTTTCTGCGACATACATTCCATCCCTGCAGTACAGTTGATAACCATAGCTATAAATGTAATCTTACTGAAGCATATATCACTTGTTGGCCTATCCCTCTGTACTGATAAAGATCTACTACTCACACCACTCCTCTCAGGATCCCTCCCCCTTGACCCATTTTCCTCTACTTTCTTCACTGCCTCAGCATACGACAACTTCTGCAATACTCTAACCCTGGAAGCCTCAACCTGTCTCTCTTGCACGGGACATTTCTGATCCCCAGCCCCATCCCTACAATTAACACATACCACTACTTTCCCCAATGCTACACATTGCTTTGTCTCATGCCCTTCTGCACACTTCTCACACCTAGGAACCTCCTCCTACACACTGCTGCCACATAAGCTTGACACCTGTAAAAACGTAATGTATTCAGCACAAAAGCTCATACCGGATAACTTATATATCCTAACGTCACTTTGTCTGGTAAAGACTCAACATCAAAACTCAAAAGAGCAGACGACTCTTCTGTTTCACCACTCACGCCATCCTGTCTGCGTTGCACCAAACGACAAGCATCACAAACACCGGGAATCTTCCCCTTCAAATTGGTGAACTTTCACATTTACCACTACCCCAGTAATCACTCCTTACATCTCTTGTCCCCATTCGTTTAACGCGGAGCGCCTGCTCCCTCTGACCAGCAGAAACACAAACAACTATTACAAGTCCACTTCTGGTTACCTTCACCAATTCCACAGCACCCATCATTGTTTTCACCCACCCTGAAACCACAAATGGGTCAGCCAAGAGGCAAGGGTCCACTTTTTCACAAAATGACACTCCGATCATCACAAACTCATCTTTATCCTGATCCTCGGTGCAAGCCTCGGGCTCTGAGAACTTCACCACACCTACCACCTCCAATACTACACCTACCACCTCCAATACACCTACCATCTCCAATACTTCACTCACCTCACTCACTCGTCTTCGATCTGGCATACAGCTCACTCTACTTACACTTTCTGCCATTCTCCATTTTTAACCAATTCAGGCTCACTCTCTTCTTCCCGCTCTCTCTGACCTCCTCTGCCTCTCTTTTTTCCTCCATTCTGCCACTGTAATCCAAGTATATGTCTCCTCGTGATAATGCTATCCATCTTCTGACATACATCTTGTTCTTACCCAGCTGATTTAAATCCAAACCCTTCGTAGTGGTGTGTGCATTTTCTTTTTCCGGTCACCCTCAAGTTCTTCCCAGTCCACCATTGTACTTGATGGATGAATTAAGGTCACTAATTAGTAAGGAACTCCCATCACCTGGTTGTCTAGGTCTTAATTGAAAGGAGAAAATGTTTTTGAGGTTTTGTAATGGTTAGGTTGTTAAGAATGCACTGATAATAGTGGACGCAGGTGGCATTTCTGCTACTTAACCAAAAACAATTTTATATCAGAGTTGTTCCTGTTGTCATAGAGATAGATGGAGGACTCATAATGGATATAACCTGTTTTAGCATCAACATTGCCATTGAAGGCTTCCACCATTTTAAAGTAGTCATCTGGGTCGGGATTCCATGAGAGGGGAGCAATCAGCCAATGAAGAAGAAAATGTATTACTTTAAAAAGGAGGAGGACGCCACATACAATATAATGGCAGATACAAAGATTAGCCCTCTAACTCTATGGCCCACGAGTATCTACCCTCTCATTGGCTAGAATGGTCCCACCTGATCTCACCTGCCTTCCATCTTTGAGGACATGTATTTCCATTGCTAGAGCGGTCACTCAAATATCATGTCAATATAATCAAAGAGGAAGAGGCGAAGCGAGAGGCCCAACTCGGCCTAAAATCTGTCTTCTCTAGCAGATGGTGTTTGTTCGCCAACCAAGCAAGTTTTTGTATGAAGGTCAATGAGTGAGTTTGACATTTGGTCAACAAACATTTTTATGGCTTATCATCAATCAATCAAATGTATTTATAAAGCCTTTTTTACATTAGCTAATGTCACAAAGTGCTGTACAGAAACCCAGCCTAAAACCTCACACAGCAAGCAATGCAGATGTAGAAGCAGGCTAGGAAAAACTCCCTAGAAAGACCAGAACCTAGGAAGAAACCTAGAGAGGAACCAGGTTCTTAGGGGTGGCCTCTTCTGGCTGTGGCGGGTGGAGATTATAACAGAACATGGCCAAGATGTTCAAACGTTCATAGATGACCAGCAGGGTCAGACAATAATAATCACAGTGGTTGTAGAGGGTGCAACAGGTCAGCACCTCATGAGTAAATGTCAGTTGGCTTTTCATAGCCGATCATTCAGAGTTAGAGACAGCAGGCGCGGTAAAGAGAGAGTCCAAAACAGCAGGTCTGGGACGAGGAAGCACATCCAGTGAACAGGTCAGGGTTCCATAGCCGCAGGCAGAACAGTTGAAACTGGAGCAGCAGCATGACCTGGTGGACTGGGGACAGCAAGGAGTCATCAGGTCAGGTAGTCCTGAGGCATGGTTATAGGGCTCTGGTCCTCTGGGAGAGAGAGAGAGAGAGAGAGAGAGAGAGAGAGAGAGAGAGAGAGAGAAGTTGAAGTCAGAAGTTTACATACACCTTAGCCAAATACATTCCTGACATTTAATCCCAGTAAAATTTCAGAAGCTTCTAAATCCATTACATCATTTTCTGGAATTTTCCAAGCTGTTTAAAGGTACAGTCAACTTAGTGTATGTAAACTTCTGACCCACTGGAATTGTGATGCAGTGAATTATAAGTGAAATAATCTTTCTGTAAACAATTGTTGGAAAAAGTACTTGTGTCATGCACAAAGTAGATGTCCTAACCAACTTGCCAAACCTATAGTTTGTTAGCAAGAAATTTGTGCAGTGGTTGACATCCGACTTCATCTGTAAATTCACACAGGACACCGGATAAGACGGGAGAAATACTCCAGATATAACAGACTGACCCTAGCCCCCGACACATAAACTATTGCAGCATAAATACTGGGGACTGAGACAGGAGGGGTCGGGAAACACTGTGGCCCTGTTTGACGATACCCCCGGACAGGGCCAAACAGGAAGGATATAACTCCACACACTTTGCCAAAGCACAGCTCCCACACCACTGGAGGGATATCTTCAACCACCAACCTACTACCCTGAGACCCTATAGCCTACGAAGATCTCCCCCACGGCACGAACCCGAGGGGGCACAAACCCGGACAGGAAGATCACGTCAGTGACTCAACCAGCTCAAGTGACGCACCCCTCCTAGGGACGGCATTGAAGAGCACCAGTAAGCCAGTGACTCAGCCCCCGTAATAGGGTTAGAGGCAGAGAATCCCAGTGGAAAGAGGGGAACCGGCCAGGCAGAGACAGCAAGGGCTGTTCGTTGCTCCAGAGCCTTTCCGTTCACCTTCCCACTCCTGGGCCAGACTACACTCAATCATATGACCCACTAAAGAGAGGAGTCTTCAATAAAGACTTAAAGGTCGAGACCGAGTCTGCGTCTCTCACATGGATAGGCAGACCATTCCATAAAAATGAAACTCTATAGGAGAAAGCCCTGCCTCCAGCTGTTTGCTTAGAAATTCTAGGGACAGTAAGGAGGCCTGCGTCTTGTGACCATAGCGTACATGTAGGTATGTACGGCAGGACCAAATCGGAAAGATAGGTAGGGGCAACCCCATGTAATATTTTGTAGGTTAACAGTAAAACCTTGAAATCAGCCTTTGCCTTAACAGGAAGCGAGGCTAGCATTGGAATAATATGCTAAATGATTTGCTATGTGAGACTTATTTGATCAAATAGAAGTTTTGTAATGCTTAGGTTGTTACGAGTGTACTGATAAGTAGGACACGTGACATCCCGTCAACTTTGAGAAAAATAACTTTATATCAGACATGTGCATTTGTTCACACACGTAGCTGCCTTCTCATTGGCTCGCCTCTCGCCTCCTCTCGACTGCCTTTGTATTTTCATTGTTAGAGCTCCCACTTGTGTATCTGGTCAATATAATGGATAATCTGTGATTTAATAGACAATCTTTGCTACGCGACCCGTGGCCCACAAGCAGGGGTAAAAGTATAATTAATTTCTTCCAGCTATGGGACTTCCTATAGCCAACTATTTTTATGGGCTTAATCATAGAATTACATATAGAATCCCTATGAATTAAATTGTCAAACAATCACTTCAAAGGGCTTCTTTACTAGACTTTACTAGACAATCTCCAAACAGTAGTGAATGGAAAGAGACATTTGTTACACATAACACCAAAAAGTGTCATGTCTTGGTGTCTTTCAGTGTTTTCGTCAAACCACATCGCATTTTGGAGCATAGGTTATACCACCTATTTTGAAGTTAATTCGCTAATTTTGGTCATGATAAAAAGTGGTGTAAAAAAGCCTACAGTTTTCTTGACATTTTGTTTTAATTATTGTGATAGGCTCATGTCTTACCTTTATGGAGTACCCTCACTATTTATCTTTGCCAGTCCGCCATACCGCCTAACTTTCCCTCCTATAGCCCAATGTGAGAGTGCCAGCAGCCCCACATAGGAACTATGGTTGTTTTTGTTATCCTATCCCACCATGGCAGAGATTCTCAATTGGGAAAGCGTCTGTCCTCTTGAAGACTTGTCCGTCCAGAAACTGATAAATGGTCCAGTGATCAAGGAGAGAATCAATTAGTTAGTAGGCGAATTAAAGAGTCTGCTCCCCTCCTCGATTAGCTACTCCGGCAGAGGATGGAAGTGTTTTATTCTCGGGTGGAAGTGTTTTAAAACCCACCAGACTTCCAATCAAGTGAAAATAAATATTTTGAGAGAAGGAGAGTGGAGAAGGAGAGTCTCATTTCATACAAGCGTATTTTGTTTCAATGTTTACTCTCTCACCTTCGCTCCTCTTCTTCTTCTTCTTCTTCTTCGGTATACTGGCAATCACACATTTGAATGTGCATCCCGCCACCTACTATACGGGATGGAAACAGGATTCCCCCAAAACACTGAACTACCAAAAAACGACCAAAAAAATGTATAAATCAACTAACTTTTCTGTTAAAAAAATACATTTTAAAAACAGATCTGATCCCTACACAGGCTCAAGGGGAACCTGGGAGGGCATGTCTTCCGGCACCAGTACCCCTTGCAAGTCTTCCGGTGTAAAATCCCAAAACCTTTTCTACTGCAGGCACAATAAGGTCTAGTTTCCACTGGGATTCTCTGCCTCTAACCCTATTACGGGGGCTGAGTCACTGGCTTACTGGTGCTCTTCAATGCCGTCCCTAGGAGGGGTGCGTTTTTTAAACTTTTCTGTTAAAAAAATACATTTTAAAAACAGATCTGATCCCTACACAGGCTCAAGGGGAACCTGGGAGGGCATGTCTTCCGGCACCAGTACCCCTTGCAAGTCTTCCGGTGTAAAATCCCAAAACCTTTTCTACTGCAGGCACAATAAGGTCTAGTTTCCACTGGGATTCTCTGCCTCTAACCCTATTACGGGGGCTGAGTCACTGGCTTACTGGTGCTCTTCAATGCCGTCCCTAGGAGGGGTGCGTTTTTTAAACTTTTCTGTTAAAAAATAAATGTAAAAAACATCTGATCCCTACACAGGCTCAAGGGGAACCTGGGAGGGCATGTCTTCCGGCACCAGTAACCATTGCAAGTCTTCCGGTGTAAAATCCTTGAATCCCAAAACCTTTTCTACTGCTGCCACAATAAGGTCTAGTTTCTACGACTTCTTTGAGACTTATGCTGTACAGTTTATAACTATGGCAATGAACGCAACGAAATCCACCTTTTTAACACACAGGGTATCTTTTGTCTGACAGCAAATATTTCCTACAGGCTGTGGTGTATCCACTACCATCTCTTCACTAGCATCACGCAGAGGAGATTCGATTGACCACTAACTTTTCCCACCTCAATTTCCTTCACCATTACAGGGCACTCCAGGAACTCAGGGTCATGATCACCACCACAATTGCAACACTGGTGTCCTTCTACACACCTTTCTTCAGTATACTCTGTTCGTCTGCACACACTTGAAACACCTCCAAATCCTTTAAAATCCTTACACTGCAGTGGTTTGGGGTGACGAAAGCTCTTAAGGCGTATCTTACATAACCAAGCTTTACATGCCTAGGTATTTGCTCTTTTTCAAAAAACAACAGGACTAACAGACTTTCTTATTTTTATCCATTCACCCAGCGGGTCAGACGCCGGGCACCAACCACACCAGGAATTCTCTTCCGGTATTCAACCTGAACATCCGTCGTCACCCCTGAGATGACGAGTACTACAATGGCGCTGGGGAGGGACAGCTGCCGTTTTACGGGCTCCTAACCAACTGTGCTATTTTGTGTGTTTTTTCACATTGTTTGTAACTTATTTTATACATAATGTTGTTGCTACCGTCTCTTATGACCAAAAAGAGCTTCTGGATATCAGAACAGCGATTACTCACATAGAACTGGACAAAGATTTTTTATTTTCTTTAATGAGTCTGATGCGAAGGATATACTGCTTCTCCGAGACCAGGCCAAAATCCCCGTCATTCGCGTGAAGAAAAGATGGAAATACAGGGGGCGGAGATCCTGTGCCTTCTGAGAATTCATTGGTGAGTGGGTAAACCCACCTATTCCATCCGTTTTATTGGTAAATGTGCAATCACTGGAGAATAAACTGGATGATCTCCATTCGAGACCATACTACCAACGGGACATTAAAAACTGTAATATCTTATGTTTCACCGAGTCGTGGCTGAATTTACCACATGGATAATATACAGTTGGCTGCGTTTTCCGTACATCGGTAGAACAAAACAGCTACATCTGGTAAGACGAGGGGTGGGGGTGTGTGTCTATTTGTCAATAACAGCTGGTGCGCAATGTCTAACATTAAGGAAGTCTCAAGGTATTGCTCGCCTGAGGTAGAGTACCTCAAGCTGTAGACCACTGTTACGGTTTTCTTCTATCTCCTCCTCTGACGAGGAGGTGTAGCAAGGATCGGACCAAACTGCAGCGTGGTAATTTTCATACATGTTTAATAGACGAATAAACACGAACAATACAAAACAAGAAACGTACCGCGAAAACCTAAACAGCCTATTTTTTTTTATAAAAAAATCTAAATAATAATTATCTTCAATACCATTCATTCTTTACAACTCATAATTTTCATACATACTCAAATAATGGTATTTTAATTAAACTAATTTAACTAAACATAAACCCCAAACAAAACCTCAGGGGAGCATCTTCCCTCCCCGTCACCCTACAAAATACCTTTCCCTATCTCCCCGTCCCTAATCTATCCCCTTACAAATCTAAATGACACCCAGCCCTAAACCCCCCTTCCACCTCTCCCGAGCAGCATGCTGCCCCCACTTCCTCTCCTCCCTCTTCATCCTCCCCCTCAAATCTCCTTCCACCCTCCTCACTATCCCTTCCACCCCCCAATCTTTCCCTGTCTTCACCATGTTCTGCCTGGCTTCCCACAGCCCCCGTTTAAAGAGACTCATGAGAAGCCAGAGCAGAAACCTGTCCCTATCCGTCCCTCTCGCTCTCCCTACACCTCTCTCTAACCTGGCCCACGTCAATACAAAATCCCCCCTTACCAAACCTAACAACACCCGTGCCCTAGCCCATACTACTCCGGCAAAGGCACAGTCCCAAAAGACATGGCGCACAGTCTCCTCCCTGCCACAAGAGGATCTTGGACAGGTGGGGGATTGCACCAAACTATACCGGTACATGATGGAACGTACCGGCAAGCACTTATGGAGGCTCAACCAATTCAGGTCCTTGAGCCTGTTGTCCAGACCCCGCGCCTGCACTCCCTCCCAGACCACTTCCGAGATGCCCACTACAGGCGCCGGACTCCCTGCCTTTCTGACCTCCTCGTACAGGTGCCTGTGATCTAAATTGGCGCATGACCAAAGTGCCACGGCAGCTGTTCCGCCCGAGGACCCATGTTAGACCACACCATTACGCTTCTCGCCTGACACGAGAAGAACACCCGCAGGAGGTAACCGGATGGGTGTATCACTGGATGAGCAAGCTCCATTAACAAGAAAGAAACAAAAATTGTGTCCAGCTTGAGGGGGAAATGTGGTACCCCCCTACCTCCCTCCCCGATGGGACAGATCATGCGTGCCCTGGCGACCCACTCGCACCTGCCATTCCACATGAACTGAAACACAAGCCTCACTAGAGGCCTCCTCAGACAAGCCGGCAATGGGTAGATGTACGCCAAATACAAAAGAGACAGCAACACATCCACCTTTAGGACCAGGACTTTGCCCATAAAAGACAAATACCTAGCCTTCCACATTGCTAGCTTCCTCTGTACCACTGCGATATGCATGTTCCAGTTTAGCGTCGCTGAGCCGGAGGTCTCAAAATGGACCCTGAGAATCCTCAGGGCCCCCTCACAGAGAGATAACCCCCCAGGCACATCCGTTCTACCATGCCATCTTCCGAAAAACTTGCCGGAAGACTTTGCATGGTTCAGAACTGCTCCCGACGCTCGGGTGAAATCCCCAAAGATGGCAAGGGACCTTGTCAGGCACGAGTCCTTGCACAGCAGCAAGGAAGTGTCGTCGGCGTACTGCGTCATCTTAACACGCAGCCCACCACTTCCAGGGATCAACAAGCCTTCCACCCCTGTGTCTGCCCTAATGGCAGCCCCCAGAGGCTCCATGTACAGAACGAAGAGGAGAGCCGAGAGTGGGCACCCCTGCCTGACCCCAGACGAGAGGTCAAAAACGTCACCCAAGTGACTATTTACACTAACTCGGCACCCCGCTCTGACATATAATGTACGAATCCATCCTATGAACTTCTCCCCAAATCCTAATCGACCTAACACTCTGAATAAAAAGGATCTATTCACGCGATCGAAGGCTTTCGCCTGATCTAGCGCTGCTACCATTAAAGGCAGTCCTCTATCTTCAACCCAAGCGATGGAGTCCCTGATTAACTGTAGGTTCCATCTAATAGAGCGGCCCTCTACCCCGCACGTCTGATCCTCATGGACGACGTAGGGAAGGGCTGTGCGCAACCGGTCTGCTAAAACCTTTGCAAGTAGCTTGTAATCTACACACAGCATGGTCAACGGCCGCCAGTTGCCAAGGTCTGTTACTTCCCCCTTCTTATATAAAAGTGACAGCACACCAACAGCCATTGATCCCCCCGGGACCCCAGTCTCAAGGATGGCCTTCAAAACTTTGAGGACCACTGGTCCAAGTATACCCCAAAACTTGAGATAAAACTCAGCCGGCAGCCCATCCATCCCAGGCACCTTCCCTTTTCCCATCCTCCTAAGAGCGCTCTCAACCTCTTCTAGTGAAATCTGGGCCTCCATCACTTCTCTAATGTCCTCCGGCAACCGCCTGGACAAGTGTTCTAAAAACACATTTCCCTGCTCTACATCTATTTCCCTTTCCTTAAATAAACCTTGGAAATGATCAGTTGTCACCCTGACCATATCCTCTGGTTCTCTAACTATACTACCATTTTCAAATGATCAGTTGTCACCCTGACCATATCCTCTGGTTCTCTAACTATACTACCATTTTCTTCCCTAACGCCATGCATTACCTTCCTAGTCTGTCTGGCCCTAACCAACTTAAAGAACATAGCAGAACAAGTCTCATTATGTTCTAGAAAGCCACTATGCGCACGCTCCAGAAAAGCTCAAGCCTTCCGCTCCTGCAACTCCCTGAGCTGCGCCTTTAGGGTTGCGGATCTCTCCCAGTCAAACGACCCGCCGAGGTTGCCTGCCTCGTACTCGAGTTCAATTAACCTTTGGATACGATCCACCTTCCTCCTCTCCTCCCTTTTTTTCCTCTTGCAATACCCTATTATAAAAGCCCTAATCCTCACCTTAACTAATTCCCACCACTCTAACAGCCCCTCGCACATGGACCGGAGGCCTTCAAGCCTCCAAAAGAAACCATAAAACCCGTCAACAAAAGCCTGCTCCTCCAGCACATCCCGATCTAGCTTCCAGTACCCTCTACCAAAGAGGCAGACTGGCGACCCCACCTGCAGGAGCACCCCGTCGTGATCCGAAAAGAAAACAGGCAACAGCCGCCCAGACAACTTACCCAAAGACCTGGGTACAAAAATATAGTCGAGACTCCGCTCAACCCCCCTGGAGTTACGCCATGTAGGACCGTCCATTTTCGGAGTAGTGTGCAGACCACCATCTACCAGACCATGGCAAGCCATTAGCCTGGCAATGGCGCCCGCACTGCTATCCCCCTCTTCCTAAATCTGTATTAAAATCCCCCTATCACTAATTTCCTATTTGTGACACACAGGGCGTCAGACAGTCCACCATCTCCCTCCTGTCTGCCACCACCTGTGGCCCATACACCACCACTAATCTAAATTTACAATCCCTTATCGTGACATCCACCCCTATAACCCCCTGCATTACCACAAAAGAATCCTCCACTTTTACCTCCCTGTGCCCACACAAAATCCCTACCCCGATGAGTGCACCCCCCAACACCCCAAACCAACTCCCCCTTGTCCCACTCCCTCTTAAACCTAATAACATCCCCTCCATCCCTCAGGTGAACCTCCTGTAAAAAAACAAAAATCAAACCCCACACCCTCCAAATAACTAAAAACCGCCCTCCTCTTAACAAAATCCCTTAAACCCCTTACATTTAAACTAACAAAAGTAAAATTAGACTCCATGAAAAATAAATACATGTAATACACTCAAATTCTAAACCCAGACAGAAAAAACATAAAACAGGAGACTCACCCGATGTCCCCTGCTCCATATCTACCGGTGAGAACACCATCCGTAATCCCGACATCCCCCCCTCTTCCTCCATCACACCATCCCAGGATGCAGGAATAGTGTTTGGCTCCGGGGTGCCCTGCACCCTGGGTCTACCCCCACAATCCTCCCCCTCCCCAGTGTTGCAGCTGGTTTGGAAAACAATTGGGGAGGCCCCAAACAAAAAAACTCCCCACCTCCTCTTGTACCCAGTCCTGAGTCTTGTTATGTGTGTCCCCACCCAACAGAAGTTGAGGGCCTGGGGAAACCAGCAGCAACCCAGAGGTTTCTCCCGTCCCCATCACTCTCTTGGCCATCCCTTCCCCCTCACTGTCGGCCAATCGCCCCCTCCTCTTCATACTCTTCTTTGGTGATGGCGGCAGTGAAGAGATACCACCCTCCCCCCGCCAGCTCCTCCACCATACCCCTCATCTCTTCCACCATGGCACTTTCCCCCAGTCCACTTTCTCTTCCACCGTCTCCTTCTCCACCACTCCTCCCTCGCTTTCTTCTCTCTCATGCTCCTCCACTCGGTTGCCTTCTTCCGCCGCTTTTTCTGGTTCTCCTACTCCCGTGCCTTCCGTTTCCTTCTCTCTTCCATCCGCCGCTTCTGGCTCCTCCTCCTTCCTTGTGGCCTTCCCCTCTGGACCTGAACTCTGGTCATGAGGCATGCTTCCTTCCCCTCCTCTTCTTCCCCCATCCCCGCTCCTGCTCCCCCAGCCGCAGACGCATATGACCTCTGACGGGCCGGGCACCCCCTCCACAGGTGTGCTGACGAGCCACACCCATGGCACGTCTTAGGCTTGTCACAATCCCTCGCCTCGTGATCCTCAGATGCACAAAATCTGCATTTTCTTGCACTGCATGAGACGAATATGTGACCATAGGCCATACAGCGTCTGCAAAATGGGGGCTGACGTGCATAATACAACGTCCCCTGTCAGCCCCTAGGAGAACATAGCAGGAGGATGGAGGTAGCCACCATGTCCCCTTGGGTCCTCTCTGAGGAGGGCCTGGAAGCCTCTCCTCCCATTCCAAAACCCAAGGGAGTCTTTGAGGTGCCTTGCTGAGGAGACGTTATCCATGTATCTCCCCAGAAAAGCCCTCACCTCTTCGTCCTTAACGTAAGGGTTGTAAATGTTTACAGTTACAACCCTAAAGTTATTCTTCGCCAGGCTTGTTATTTCATAGTGACACATCGGCCTCTCACCTCCCACTGCTCTTGCCCTTCTCAGGATATCATCGTGTTTTTCCTCTGTATATAGTGCAACGTCGTATGCTCCCTCCAACGAGTTGCCTTGGAAACAAAACACGTCCTTCACCGTCAGCTTTAGAATCCCCATCAATATTATCCTTCCAAAGGATTCCCGTCCTAAAGGCTCAAACTCCTTTTCCTTCCAAGCAAACCGAATCGTGTTGGCCAGCCCAATCCCAGGGACCGACCGTGTTGATGTATTTAGCACCATCTCCGCAAGGAGAATGGCGCTCGTTCTCTTCTCTTCCAAAACAAGGAAAAAATAAAAAACCAAAGTGACTGCGCCTATCTTTTTTTTTTTTTATAAAAATAATTTATTATCTTCAATACCATTCATTCTTTACAACTCATAATTTACATACATACACAAATAATGGTATTTTAAATAAACTAATTAAACTAAAACATAAACCACAAACAAAACCTCAGGGGAGCATCTTCCCTCCCCGTTACCCTACAAAATACCTCTCCCTATCTCCCCGTCCCTAATCTATCCTCTTACAAATCTAAATGACACCCAGCCCTAAACCCCCCTTCCACCTCTCCCGAGCAGCATGCTGCCCCCACTTCCTCTCCTCCCTCTTCATCCTCCCCCTCAAATCTCCTTCCACCCTCCTCACTATCCCTTCCACCCCCCAATCTTTCCCTGTCTTCACCATGTTCTGCCTTGCTTCCCACAGCCCCGTTTAAAGAGACTCATGAGAAGCCAGAGCAGAAACCTGTCCCTATCCGTCCCTCTCGCTCTCCCTACACCCCTCTCTAACCTGGCCCACGTCAATACAAAATCCCCTTTACCAAACCTAACAACACCCGTGCCCTAGCCCATACTACTCCGGCAAAGGCACAGTCCCAAAAAGACATGGCGCACAGTCTCCTCCCTGCCACAAGAGGATCTTAGACAGGTGGGGGATTGCACCAAATTATACCGGTACAAGATGGAACGTACCGGCAAACACTTATGAAGGCTCAACCAATTCAGGTCCTTGAGCCTGTTATCCAGACCCCGCGCCTGCACTCCCTCCCAGACCACTTCCGAGATGCCCACTACAGGCGCCGGACTCCCTGCCTTTCTGACCTCCTCGTACAGGTGCCTGTGATCTAAACCTACTCGGGCAACTTCAACCTCAGGGTGCGCACGCAGCCACTTGGCCGCATGACCAAAGTGCCACGGCAGCTGTTCCGCCCGAGGACCCGTGTTAGACCACACCATTATGCTTCTCGCCTGATACGAGAAAAACACCCGCAGGAGGTAACCGGACGGGTGTATCACTGGCTGAGCAAGCTCCGTTAACAAGAAGGAAACAAAAATTGAGTCCAGCTTGAGGGGGAAATGTGGTACCTCCCTCCCCGATGGGACAGATCATGCGTGCCCTGGCGACCCACTCGCACCTGCCACTCCACATAAACTGAAACACAAGCCTCACTAGAGGCCTCCTCAGACAAGCCGGCAATGGGTAGATGTATGCCAAATACAAAAGAGACGGCAACACATCCACCTTTAGGACCAGGACTTTGCCCATAAAAGACAAATACCTAGCTTTCCACATTGCTAGCTTCCTCTGTACCACTGCGATACGCATGTTCCAGTTTAGCGTCGCTGAGCCGGAGGTCTCAAAATGGACCCCGAGAATCCTCAGGGCCCCCTCACAGAGAGATAACCCCCCCAGGCACATCCGTTCTACCGCGCCATCTTCCGAAAAACTTGACTGAAGACTTTGCATGGTTCAGAACTGCTCCCGACGCTCGGGTGAAATCCCCAAAGATGGCAAGGGACCTTGTCAGGCACGAGTCCTTGCACAACAGCAAGGAAGTGTCGTCGGCGTACTGCGTCATCTTAACACGCAGCCCACCACTTCCAGGGATCAGCAAACCTTCCACCCCTGTGTCTGCCCTAATGGCAGCCCCCAGAGGCTCCATGTACAGAACGAAGAGGAGAGCCGAGAGTGGGCACCCCTGCCTGACCCCAGACGAGAGGTCAAAAACATCACCCAAGTGACTATTTACACTAACTCGGCACCCCGCTCCGACATATAATGTACGAATCCATCCTATAAACTTCTCCCCAAATCCTAATCGACCTAACACTCTGAATAAAAAGGATCTATTCACGCGATCGAAGGCTTTCGCCTGATCTAGCGCTGCTACCATTAAAGGCAGACCTCTATCTTCAACCCAAGCGATGGAGTCCCTGATTAACTGTAGGTTCCATCGAATAGAGCGGCCCTCTACCCCGCACGTCTGATCCTCATGAACGACGTAGGGAAGGGCTGTGCGCAACCGGTCTGCTAAAACCTTTGCAAGTAGCTTGTAATCTACACACAGCATGGTCAACGGCCGCCAGTTGCCAAGGTCTGTTACTTCCCCTTCTTATATAAAAGTGACAGCACACCAACAGCCATTGATCCCCCGGGACCCCCGTCTCAAGGATGGCCTTCAAGACTTCGAGGACCACTGGTCCAAGTATACCCCAAAACTTGAGATAAAACTCAGCCGGCAGCCCATCTATCCCAGGCACCTTCCCTTTTCCCATCCTCCTAAGAGCGCTCTCAACCTCTTCTAGTGAGATCTGGGCCTCCATCACTTCTCTAATGTCCTCCGGCAACCGCCTGGACAAGTGTTCTAAAACACATTTCCCTGCTCTACATCTATTTCCCTTTCCTTAAATAAACCTTGGAAATGATCAGTTGTCACCCTGACCATATCCTCTGGTTCTCTAACTATACTACCATTTTCTTCCCTAACACCATGCATTACCTTCCTACTCTGTCTTGCCCTAACCAACTTAAAGAACATAGCAGAACAAGTCTCATTATGTTCTAGAAAGCCACTATGCGCTCGCTCAAGGAAAGCTCGAGCCTTCCGCTCCTGCAACTCCCTGAGCTGCGCCTTTAGGGTTGCGGATCTCTCCCAGTCAAACGACCCGCCGAGGTTGCCTGCCTCGTATTCGAGTTCAATTAACCTCTGGATACGATCCACCTCCCTCCTCTCCTCCCTTTTTTTCCTCTTGCAATACCCTATTATAAAAGCCCTAATCCTCACCTTAACTAATTCCCACCACTCTAACACCCCTCGCACATGGACCGGAGGCCCTCAAGCCTCCAAAAGAAACCATAAAACCCGTCAACAAAAGCCTGCTCCTCCAGCACATCCCGATCTAGCTTCCAGTACCCTCTACCAAAGAGGCAGACTGGCGACCCCACCTGCAGGAGCACCCCGTCGTGATCCGAAAGAAAACAGGCAACAGCCGCCCAGACAACTTACCCAAAGACCTGGGTACAAAAATATAGTCGAGCCTCCGCTCAACCCCCCTGGAGTTACGCCATGTAGGACCGTCCATTTTCGGAGTAGTGTGCAGACCACCATCTACCAGACCATGGCAAGCCATTAGCCTGGCAATGGCGCCCGCACTGCTATCCCCCCTCTTCCTAAATCTGTATTAAAATCCCCCCCTATCACTAATTTCCTATTTGTGACACACAGGGCGTCAGACAGTCCACCATCTCCCTTCTGTCTGCCACCACCTGTGGCCCATACACCACCACTAATCTAAATTTACAATCCCTTATCGTGACATCCACCCCTATAACCCTCCCCTGCATTACCACGAAAGAATCCTCCACTTTTACCTCCCTGTGCCCACACAAAATCCCTACCCCGATGAGTGCACCCCCAACACCCCAAACCGACTCCCCCTTGTCCCACTCCCTCTTAAACCTAATAACATCCCCTCCATCCCTCAGGTGAACCTCCTGTAAAAACAAAAATCAAACCCCACACCCTCCAAATAACTAAAAACCGCCCTCCTCTTAACAAAATCCCTTAAACCCCTTACATTTAAACTAACAAAAGTAAAATTAGACTCCATGAAAAATAAATACATGTAATACACTCAAATTCTAAACCCAGACAGAAAAAAACATAAAACAGGAGACTCACCCGATGCTCCCCTGCTCCATATCTACCGGTGAGAACACCATCCGTAATCCCGACATCCCCCCTCTTCCTCCATCACACCCTCCCAGGATGCAGGAATAGTGTTTGGCTCCGGAGTGCCCTGCACCCTGGGTCTACCCCCACAATCCTCCCCTCCCCAGTGTTGCAGCTGGTTTGGAAAAAAATTGGGGAGGCTGAGTCCCCAAACAAAAACTCCCCACCTCCTCTTGTACCCAGTCCTGAGTCTTGTTATGTGTGTCCCCACCCAACAGAAGTTGAGGGCCTGGGGAAACCAGCAGCAACCCAGAGGTTTCTCCCGCCCCCATCACTCTCTTGGCCATCCCTTCCCCCTCACTGTCGGCCAATCGCCCCCTCCTCTTCATACTCTTCTTTGGTGATGGCGGCAGTGAAGAGATACCACCCTCCCCCTGCCAGCTCCTCCACCATACCCCTCATCTCTTCCACCATGGCACTTTCCCCCAGTCCACTTTCTCTTCCACCGTCTCCTTCTCCACCACTCCTCCCTCGCTTTCTCTCTCTCATGCTCCTCCACTCGGTTGCCTTCTTCCGCCGCTTTTTCTGGTTCTCCTACTCCCGTGCCTTCCGTTTCCTTCTCTCTTCCATCCGCCGCTTCTGGCTCCTCCTCCTTCCTTGTGGCCTTCCCCTCTGGACCTGATCTCTGGTCATGAGGCGTGCTTCCTTCCCCTCCTCTTCTTCCCCCATCCCCCGCTCCTGCTCCCCCAGCAGCAGACGCATATGACCTCTGACGGGCCGGGCACCCCTCCACAGGTGTGCTGACGAGCCACACCCATGGCACGTCTTAGGCTTGTCACAATCCCTCGCCTCGTGATCCTCAGATGCACAAAATCTGCATTTTCTTGCACTGCATGAGGCGAATATGTGACCATAGGCCATACAGCGTCTGCAAAATGGGGGCTGACGTGCATAATACAACGTCCCCCTGTCAGCCCCTAGGGAGAACATAGCAGGAGGATGGAGGTAGCCACCATGTCCCCTTGGGTCCTCTCTGAGGAGGGCCTGGAAGCCTCTCCTCCCATTCCAAAACCCAAGGGAGTCTTTGAGGTGCCTTGCTGAGGAGACGTTATCCATGTATCTCCCCAGAAAAGCCCTCACCTCTTCGTCCTTAACGTAAGGGTTGTAAATGTTTACAGTTACAACCCTAAAGTTATTCTTCGCCAGGCTTGTTATTTCGTAGTGGCACATCGGCCTCTCACCTCCCACTGCTCTTGCCCTTCTCAGGATATCATCGTGTTTTTCCTCTGTATATAGTGCAACGTCGTATGCTCCCTCCAACGAGTTGCCTTGGAAACAAAACACGTCCTTCACCGTCAGCTTTAGAATCCCCATCAATATTATCCTTCCAAAGGATTCCCGTCCTAAAGGCTCAAACTCCTTTTCCTTCCAAGCAAACCGAATCGTGTTGGCCAGCCCAATCCCAGGGACCGACCGTGTTGATGTATTTAGCACCATCTCCGCAAGGAGAATGGCGCTCGTTCTCTTCTCTTCCAAAACAATTGAAAAGAAAAAAACAAGTGACTGAGCCTATCTGGTGACGATAACACAGAGACAGGAACAATCACCCACGAAACACTCAAAGAATATGGCTGCCTAAATATGGTTCCCAATCAGAGACAACGATAAACACCTGCCACTGATTGAGAACCACTTCAGGCAACCATAGACTTTTCTAGAAAACCCCACTATACCACAATCCCAATACCTACAAAAAAAACTAGACTAAACACACCACATAATAAACCCATGTCACACCCTGGCCTGACCAAAATAATAAAGAAAACACAAAATACTTAGACCAGGGAGTGACAACCACACTATCTACCAAGAGAGTTAGCCATCTTAGCCATCTATTTACCACCACAAACCCATGCTGGTACTAAGACTGCACTCAACGAGCTGTATAAGACCATAAGCAAACAATAAAATGCTCATTCAGAAGCTGCGCTCCTAGTGGGGACTTTAATGCAGGCAAACTTAAACCATTTCACATCCTTTCTACCAGCATGTCACATGTGCAACCAGAGGGAAAAAAATAGAGACAACCTTTACTCCACAAACAGAGACGCATACAAAGCTCTCCTTCGCCCTGCATTTGGCAACTCTGACCATACTTCTATCCTCCTGATTCCTGCTTACAAGCAAAAACTAAAGCAGGAAGTACCAGTGACTCGCTCAATACGGAAGTGGTCAAATGACGAGGACACTACGCTATGCTACAGGACTGTTTTGCTAGCACAGACTGGAATATGTTTCCGGGATTCATCCAATGGCATTGACGAGTATACCACCTCAGTCACCGGCTTCATAAATAAGTGCATCGACGAAGTCATCCCCACAGTGACCGTACTACATATCCTAACCATATCCTGCCTTTTATGCTCGCTTCGAGGCAAGCAACACTGAAGCATGCATGAGCGCACCAGCTGTTCTGGACGACTGTGTGATCACGCTCTCCGTAGCCAATGTTTAAAAATATATATATATATTTAACATTTATTTAACTAGGCAAGTCAGATGTGAGCAATACCATTAAACAGGTCAACATTCCAATTGCCGTGGGGCCAGATGTATTACCAGGACGTTTACTCAGAGATTTTGCAGACCAACTGTCAAGTGTCTTCACTGACATTTTCAACCTCTACCTGACTGAGTCTGTAATACCGACATGTTTCAAGCAGACCACCATAGTCCTTGTGCCAAAGAAAGAGAAGGTAACCTGGCTAATTGACTACTGACCCGTAGCACTCACGTCGGTAGCCAAGAAGTGCTTTGAAAGGCTGGTCATGGCTCACATCAACACCATCATCCCGGAAACCCTAGACCCACTCCAATTCGCATACGGCCACAACAGATCCACAGATGACACAATCCCAATCGCACTCCACACTGCCCTTATACTCAACACAGGGGCCTTTCAGGGGTGCGGCTTAGTCCCCTCCTGTACTCCCTGTTCACCCTCGACTGCGTGGCCAAGCACGACTTCAATACCATCATTAAGTTTGCTGATGACACAACAGTAGTTGGCCTGATCACAGACAACGATGAGACAGCCTATAGCAGGTTAGAGACCTGCCAGTGTGGTGCCAGGACTACAACATTTCCCTTAACATGAGCAAGACAAAGGAGATGATTGTGGACTACAGAAAAGGAGGGCCAAATGCCCCCATTCATATCGACAGGGCTGTAGTGGAGTGGGTCGAGAGTTTCAAGTTCCGTGGTGTCCACATCACCAACAAACAATCATGGTCAAAACACACCAAGAAAGTTGTGAAGTGGGCACGACAACGTCGTTCCCCATTCAGGAGACTGAAAAGATTGTCATGGGTCCCCAGATCTTCAAAAGGTTCTACAGCTGCACCATCGAGAGCATCCTGACTATTTACATTGACCCCCCCTTATTTTTACACTGCTTTTATTATCTATGCATAATCACTTTAACCCTACCTATATGTAAAAATTACTCTGACTAACCTGTGTCCCCGCACATTGACTCGGTACTGGTACACCTGGTATATAGCCTCGTTAATGTTATTTTATTGTGTTACTTTTAATTACATTTTTTGTTTTCATTTATTTAGTAAACATTTTCTTAACTTATTCTTGAACTGAATTGTTGGTTAAGGGCTTGTAAGTAAGTATTTTACGTTAAGGTCTACTTTTTGTATTCGTTGCAAGTGACAAATAAAAATTTGATTTGTTTTTTTGACGGGTGCTCTACTCCAAAGCTCAAAACACAAAACTTACGTTCTCCGGATTCTTTTCAGGCCGACTGCAATCTTCCTCTGCTCTTCAGAAATAGAATTAATCAAAATAATACCACTCCCGGTCACTCTGACAGACTGCACTTTTCCAAGCGCATACTTCACAATTTTTGACAACTCAAACGGGTTTCCCACATATGCATCCTTACTCAACAAATGCATCCAACGAGAAGTTATTCATTATCATTTACACACGTATGCTCCACTCCAATTTTAGACAATTTCCTTTTTGTTCCAGTTTTTGATATTACTGTTGTCCATTCAGAACATTAGTCTTCACAAAATGTACTTGACGTGCTGCTTAATTCTAGCACAGCATCCATTTCCGCCATCTTCCCCCTCATCACTGTCTCCCGGCAGAATCAGAGCCTTCGCTCCTCGATTACCTCTGACCCTTTTCATAAAGATGTGAGGAGAGGACAGAGGAGAGGAGGCGAGCAAAACCAATTGAGATTCTCCCCATATGTTTGGCATAAAATTAATTACAAGGAGTTGGAATGATAGCACAAACAGACTGGCACTCAGGCTTACCATATCTCTCCTACCATGACAGAATGTATTAGAGAAGTTTGAAACCTAATCATCTACTCTTCGACCCCACCTTACCAGTGTTGGGGAATAGTAAAATTACTAGTTGAACTACATTTAGTTAACTACATTTTGTAATACCTTGATGGCAATTGAACTAAATTCAAATATTGTTAGTGTTAACAGTAGTTTATTATTTTTTGTCATGCAGTGGTGTAGCAAACTACTGGAACTACACAGTACTTTTTTTGCAAAAAATATATATTCTCAATAAGCCGGGTGTGGAGGTTCCTGGGCTGGTGTGATTACACATGGTCTGTGGTTGTGAGGCCAGTTGGACATCCTCCCAAATTCTCTAGAACGACATTGAAGGCAGCTTATGGTAGAAAAATGAACATAACATTTTCTTTCAACAGCTCTAGTGAACATTCTTGTAGTCAGCATGCCATTGTGTTGTGACAAAATTGCACATTTAAGAGTGGCCTTTTATTGTCCCCAGCACAAGTGGCACCTGTGTAATGATCATGCTTTTTAATATGCCACAGCTGTCAGGTGGATCAATTATCTTGACAAAAGAGAAATGCTCACTAACAGGGATATAAATACAGTGCCAAAGGAAATTATTCAGGCCCCTTGAATTTTTCCACATTTTGTTAGGTTACAGCCTTATTCTAAAATGTTTTTTAAATATTTTTTATAATTAATTTCATCAATCTACACACAATACATACCTCATAATGACAAAGCAAAAACATTTTTTTAGACATTTTTGTACATTTTTAAAAAACCAAACATTTGAAATATTACATTTAAGTAAGTATTCAGAACCTTTTCTCAGTACTTTGATGAAGAACCTTTAGCAATAATTACAGCCGCGTATCTTCTTGGGTATGACACTACAAGCTTGGCACACTTGTATTTGCGGAGTTTCTCCCATTCTTCTCTGCAGACTCTCTCAAGCTCTGTCAGGTTGGATGGGGAGTGTTGCTGCACAGCTATTTTCAGGTTCAAGTCCAGGCTCTGCCTGGGCCACCCAAGGACATTCAGAGACTTGTCCCGAAGCCACTCCTGCGTTGTCTTGGCTGTGTGCTTAGGATTGTTGTCCTGTTGGAAGGTGAACAGTCGCTGAGCGCTGTGGAGCAGGTTTTCATCAAGGAGCTCTTTATATACTTTGCCCCATTCATCTTTGCCTCGATCCTGACTACTCTCCCAGTCCATGCCACTGAAAAACACCCACATAGCATGATGCTGCCACCACCATGCTTCACCGTAGGGATGGTGCCAGGTTTCCTCCAGATTTGATGCTTGTCATTCAAGCCAAAGAGTTGAATCTTGGTTTCATCAGATCAGAGAATCTTGTTTCTCATGGTCTGAGATTCTTTAGGTGCCTTTTGACAAACTTCAAGTGGGCTGTCATGTAACTTTTACTGAGGCCTGATTGGTAGAGTGCTGCAGAAATGGTTGTCCTTCTGGAAGGTTCTCCAATCTCCACAGAGGAACTCTGGAGCTCTGTCAGATTGACCATCTGGTTCTTGGTCACCTCCCTGACCAAGGCCCTTCTCCCCAATTGCTCAGTTTGGCCAGGTGGCCAGCTCTAGGAAGAGTCTTGGTGGTTCCAAACTTCTTCCATTTAAGAATGATGGAGTCCACTGTGTTCTTGGGGACCTTCAGTGCTGCAGACATTTTTCAGTACCCTTCCCCAGATCTGTGCCTCGACACAATCCTGTCTCGGAGCTCTTTGGACAATTCCTTCGACCTCATGGTTTTTGCACTGCCATGCACTGTCAACTGTGGGACCTTATATCGGCAGGTGTGTGCCTTTTCATATACAATCAATTGAATTTACCACAGGTGGACTCCAATCAAGTTGTAGAAACATCTAAAGCATGATCAGTGGAAACAGGATGCACCTGAGCTCAATTTCAAGTCACATAGCATAGATTTGAAAAAAATGTAATCCATTTTAGAATAAGGCTGTAACATAGCAAAATGTGGAAAAGTCAAGGGGTCTGAATACTTTCCGAAGACACTGTAAATGTGTTTACAACATTTTAGATAAATAAGCTCTCGATGGTGCAGCTGTAGAACCTTTTGAGGATCTGGGGAGCCCTGCCAAATCTTTTCAGTCTCCTGATGGGGGAACGGCATTGTCGGGCACTCTTCACAACTTTCTTGGTGTGTTTGGACCATGATAGTTTGTTGGTGATGTGGACACCACTTTTCATAAGTGTAGTTAGACCACTGGGAACGGCTTTGATCACAGAAATAAACTCTCTGAAAGGTATTGGAAACTCTTGCAATGTTATAAATTGTTCATATGTGAGAATAATACCCTTGTTGTCGAAAATATAAAAAACAAAGTCAATATTCCTCTCATGCCAGCTGGTGTAGAACAAGGACTTATTCCTTACAGTTATGTCTGAATTATTCCACAAAAGAGCTTTATGAGGGGAAAAATTGTGCAGGAAACATATTTTCCAGGCCAGTAAAGCTTCTTGGTGAAACCTAGCCAATTTAGCAGGTAATCTTTCAGGAATATAATTACATTTCAGTAAAAACTGAAGACCTCCCAATTTATTAAACACATTATTTGGAATGAAATACCATATTGAATCAGTATCGAGCAAACATTTTTTCAACCAGTTTATCTTGAAAGTGTTATTTATGTCAACAAAATCCGACACTTCTAGACCGCCTTCAGCTCTTTTGTTAGAAAGGACATCTTTTTTTAGTTTGTGAGACTTATTTTTCCAGATGAAGTCAAGAAAGGTCTTATTGATCTCTTTACAAGTAGCTGGATTTACACATAACAATAATGAGGGGTACACAAAACGAAACAGTCCCTCTGCCTTGGACAGAAGTACTCTCCCAAGTATAGAAAGATCTCTTTGTAGCCAATTATTAAATATATTTTTAGTTCTCTAAATTTTAGGAGAGAAATTCAAATGTTGTCTAAGTGTTTTTTTGACAGATGTATTCCTAAATATTTAACACAATCCTTTACAGGAATATTTTCAATTTCTTTATCATCAGAGTCAAATAAACATAAGATTTCACATTTACAAACATTCAGTTTTAATCCTGGTGCAATAGAAAATACAGTTATAGCATTAAGGGCATGTGCGGCCTGGTCTTTGTCTCTTAAGAAAAGATGGTTTAAATGGTTAAGCCATACAGATTTGCATCATTCAGAATATCTAGAGATAGACGTTCCACAACCAAAATGAATAAAAATGGCGAAATTGGGCATCCCTGTCGTACACTTCTGTTGATACTAAATCTTTTGGAAGTATTAAGGTTTAGTAGCACATAACTATTTATATATTTGTAAAACATGCTAAATACTTTAATAAAATGTTCACCAAATCCAAAAAGTTTAAGAGACCTAAAGAGAAATTCATGTTCAATTGTGTCAAAGGCTTTACAGAAGTCCAGAAATAGGACAACCGCATCTGAGTCAATTGCATCTGAATAATCTATAAGGTCCAAGACTAAACGAATGTTAGAGCTTATGTGACGGCCCTTCATAAATCCTGTTTGAGTCTCATTTATAATGGTATCTATTCCTTTCTTTAATCTTTTGGCATAAAGCAGAGCAATCCATTTGTAATCAACATTTAATAAAGTAATTGGTCTCCAATTGTCAATGAGAGAAGGGTCTTTATCAGGCTTTGGAATCAATGAAATAAGGCCCTGTTTCATAGTGGAGACTATTTCCCCATTTTTAATGCAATCTTGAAACATATTGAAAATCGGGTCTTCTAGTAACTCCCAAAAATGTCAATAGAATTCAACTGACAGGCCATCAGGGCCAGGTGATTTCCCTTTTTTCATTGAATTCAGAGCCTCTCTAATTTCTCCAATTGACACAGGTGAATCGCAAACTGAGTGGAAATCATCCTCAATTACAGGGACACAATTCTGAATGTGGCAAATGTTACTTTCACAACCATCTTCCTGAAATTGAGAGCTGTAAAGGTTTTCATAAAAGGAATTGACAAATTATGATATTGTAATGGGATCTTTGCATATAAAACATAGTTAATTTTGAGTGCAGTTATATATTTTCTTTTGTAGATTCTCTTTTCAAGTGCAAAAAAGTAACTAGTGTTTTTTCCCCCTCTTCAATCCATTTTGCTCTTGACCTTACAAAGGCACCCTTTGCCAAATCCGTGTAAGTCTGTTCTAATTCTAGTTGTAAAGACCTGAACACAGACTCCTCTTCTTCAGATAGATTATCTTTCTTTAGAAAACTGTCAAGCTTGCTCATCATCTCCTTTTCTCTATGGTTCTTTAATTGCATCAGCTCTTTGGCGCGTTTAATGGCTACCACTCTGACTTTATATTTGAAAAATTCCCATCTACTCCCATGACCCAAGTCTTTTCTAGCAAAAATATATTTAGCTAATGATTGTATGTTTTCAATGAGATCAGTATCTTTAAGAAGTGTATTGTTTAATTTCCAATATCCTCGAGTACCTTTTGATTTTTTAGTAGCTTGTAAATTCAGGGAAATCAAGTGATGATCAGAAAAGGGAGCCAACAAGGCTAGACATGACGTCAAAGCCATGGACGTAAAGCCAAATTGCCTCAAATCAAAGGCACTCGTTCGATATAAAGTTGTTTTTGACGAAAATTAAAACGTATCAGTTTGTCACTTTCACGAGGTTGGAGAAATAACATGTTCAACTATTTAAGACATTGACACAAATATAGGTTGTACCTTTAGATTTCGCGAAAATGTACCATTAAGGAAGAATTGTTCTTATTGACATCAAACGGCAATTCCCGGATTGGTCTGTTTGGCAAGAATTCCCGGAAGTCTCGCGATGTTGGCTTCGAAACTGTGATAGTTCTCAGCTGAACTACCTACACCGCTTGGCTGTACGCATTCTTTGGGACAGGCACCATATCGACGAAACAGCGACTAGAAACACATTTGTGTATAATGTTCGCAAGAAATGTGTTGTTTAGTGGCAATTTTCATTCTTACACATCAATGGAAGGTTCTAGAATGGTCATGTGATGTGGTTTGACCAGTTATGTTGCATTTTGAAAAATACCCTGCTTTTCCGTGTTTTTTTAACGAGTGCCTTCTCTAACTTTCAAACTATCTAGGTTACTACATCGAAAAAGAGGACCCGGATGTCAGTGAGCTCAAGGTGAACCGATGTTTGATATAACAATATCTAGGATATTTTTATTTAGTAAAACGAAATCCTCTCCCACGCTAGTGAGGAAATCAAGGACTGAATGTACCACGTGAACTGGTTTGACCAATCACCGCTTGAGTTCTGAACTGAAGTGTATAAATATGAGGCGGTTGCCCATAGAGACGTCCGCCATTGAAGACTCGTTTTCAATGTACTTGATATTGGTAAAACCGTGTATTGTTTTTTTTAAATATTATTTGTTAGCAAACTAAAAACAGCAACATTTTTATCCACCGCATCATCGGCGACAGTTTCATTTGGCATCCTTCCAGCAGAACACGGTCGGCAAAGAACGTCTGTCTCAGTTCGGCAGTAAAAACAATCTTGTTGTGCCAGAGACGGAAAGGTAAATGTGAAAAGAGGTCAGGGATATATAACGTTAACACATTACATTTAATCAGCTGGTTACTTTTTGTGTATCTCCTTATAACGTTGATATGGAAGGTGTGTGTGTGTGTGGTGGAGCTGTTTCAAGTTTGAGCGGTTGGCCTCCGTTTTGTGTGGGCCCTTGACACGGAAATCATTTCCTGTCACCATTTTGTTACATAAAGCTAACTAGCATTGCTAACTAGCTATGACTAACGTTAGCCATCCAAGATTCGTTTGTCACGTTCACTGCAAAATCTGAGCCATGTTCAGCATTCAATCTTTAGCTACAAGGTAGAATTTCATATTTGTTGGCTGGGCGAAGCTTTCATTTTTTTCGTACGAAAGTCAGGTTGTAAATTCTCACGTGCTAGCCACCACATTTCGGTCCAACCACGTTGATTGCGTCATGCAAGCATGGAGTTGACCAATAATGCGCACAAACTATAGCTCACTAACGTTTGTTAACTTCAACAATGTAACATTATTTGACGAACGTTAGCTAGCTATGTTGTAGCTGACTAACGTTAGCTAGCTATGTACAGCAGGGGGGAAATTCTCCGTCACTGCGACGGATTTCCGTCATGGATTCTGAAGAGGTCGTTTTTTCAGTGTAGCTCTGCAATAACATTATCGGGGGGGCTGCTTTGCAGATAACTGCCTAATACCGACAGGAGCATGTCTGTTCTACTAAATATTACAAAACGTCTTCTCATTTGATTTAGTATGTTACGCTGTGTGCACTTAACTGGCATGCATGATTTTAGCTGACATTCCTATATTCAGATGAAGGGAATTAAATAGTATTTTAACGTGGTGCTTAATTCAAACAGCGGTGTGTAAGAGCCAGTAAATGCTTGATCCGAAAATGTAGTCGGAGCACGCAGAGGCCTAACGTTAATTGAACTCCATTCTGCTTCGCCGTGTGCCTCTCAAATGGTGTAATAATGCGTAGGGCTCAGTATAGCTCCGTATTGACATTATTTGGTTGATTGTAGGTAAGGGCGAGCGGTCCTGTATAAACACCAACTTTCTTCACAACAGCACTGTGCACACAGCCAGTGCAGACGACGGAATGCCCATGTAGCGCCTTGATCACACTGACAATGTCATTGCATTCTGGGACGTCGAAGGTAAATTAATTTCCAATGGTACGTTGGATTTATAAAACGTATGCATCACTGTATGGTTCGATTGCTTGACAGAAATGGAAGGATAAGGTGAATTTTTTACTTTTGTAGCAGACATCCAGATGATGCTGCATACCACTTAGTGCAATGTTGTTGGTGTGATCGAGGTGTTAAGCACATCTCAAACCCACATCTCAAATTGTTTTTTTAACCTTTTATTTAACTAGGCAAGTCAGTTAAGAACAAATTCTTATTTTCAATGATGGCCTAGGAACAGTGGGTTAACTGCCTTGTTCAGGGGCAGAATGGTGGGTTTTTACCTTGCAACCTTCCAGTTACTAGTCCAACGCTCTAGGCTATCTGCTGCCCAATCTCAATCAATGCTCCGATCTGATATTCTGCGCGAGACGTGCGCCAGTATCATAGGCCTATCTTCAATCACATTTCTTAAATTCTTTTGGGATATATTTCAGCTGAACTTGGTGGACAATTGGGACTGACTACTTACAAAAAGCGTGCTTCTGACAGAGTTACAAAAGTAAATTGCCGTGTTAGACTGAAGGATATAAGGTCATTTTGTCAAATTCAAGGCTCTTCATGCTCATTAGTTGCTCATTCTGCATATTTTCTGGTACTTCACTCTCCCATTTTTAAGTCTCCCTTCCTAACTGTTTTACATTCCCCCCCCTGAGAGTTGAGCTCAACCAGCAATGTATCCATGGCCAAATATTCCCACATTTTCATAACATACATGTTAACTCTTGTTTCTGCCTCACCAAATGTTGCATGAGGCAAGAGTAGGCTAGGTGCGATTCAATTAGCTTGTTTGGTTACACAGGAGTGTAGTACTGCTGTAGTGCCTCTTCTCATAATTGTTCTCCTTTAGTAAAGTACGATCAAAGCTGAATCAATGTCTTGGAAGATCACTTAATGATTCTACATAACAGAACCAAATATAATAGCAGTGTTACTGTTTACACCAGCTGAATAGTCCCCCAAAAGTTAATGTAGGCTACACTGACCTGCAAAATCATCCTGTTGTCCTGCATTTGGGTATTTTAAATGTGCAACAAAGCTCTTAAATTAGCAATGGCATCTTAAAAGTGAAATGACAAAAATAATACTATTTAGAGAGCATAATGAATCATAATAGACTACGCATGGTCTAAATCATTTTATTGTTCACATATTTAGCAGATGTTATTGCCGCTGTCTGAAAGGCTTGTGTTCCTAGCTCCAACAGTGTAGTAGTGTCTAACAATAAATACATCTTAAATAATACAATTAAGATGTGTGTGTATGTATATATAACACTTTTACCAATAAGTTATTGGGCCTGTTTCTGGAGGTGGATCATTGTTCATTAAATTAGGAGTAGGGTCACAAGAACTGAGCTTTATAGAGATATCCCATGGATTCCGATTGCACGGACCCTGGCCTGATGCCAACCAATTACTTCCATATCTACCAGTAGGGGGCAGTCAGAAATTACACAGTGACGCATTGTTTCTCGTGGCAGTGGTAACTAGTGACAACCCTGGTCAGAGTAAACAACTGCATGTTTAAATAATAAAATGCACCTACACATCCATCACTTCTCACATGTAAATGCACACATTAATCTGTAACGTTACGCTCTCCTGGTAAATAAAAATGCATGATGCTGTTTTTCTTTCTATTCAGTCCAAGGCTTAAGTTTGCCCCCCCAAAAAAAAATGTTTTGTTCAATATTAGCTGCATGTATTTTTTTTCATAACATACTACTTAATTATACAACATTAGGTAATGTTAATTGTAAACCAATTTTAGTCTTGTTATGAATTGTATTTTCTGTTTATTTTTAATGTTCATTTTCTAATGTTTTGTATGTCCTTGGGAGTGCAAATTATAGTTTCTCTGTAAAAAATACAATGTATTTATTGAAAGAAAATAAACTGCCTAGAAATATCAACATAACTTGTAATGTAAATTCTTTGATTGGGTATGGGCAAAAGTCAAATCTCATTGAATGTGTACCTTTTTTTGGAAGATTGCAATATTCTTGATGGGGTAAGTGGGTAACAAAGGCATCCATCTGTGCCAGCACAAATGTTTTTTTTGTGAACTGTTAGGTACCTAGTTGGATTTTTTTAAGGCTGTGAATTACACTAAACGTCCCCTGCCTACAAGTGTATTGGAGGTGTTTTTCAAATTTGAGTGAAAAGTTGAAAACGTTCAACTGATTGGGAATTACCCAGAGAAATTGGGCCTATAGTTTACTGTATAATGGACAGCGTAGTTTGTTCATATGCATGTTATGTAATACATATCTTTGGTAATGTTGAATAATTTATGGCTGAAAGTTGGGTATTTTATGAATGTTTGGAATAACAGGGTTAGGTTGAATAATCATAAAAATATGATTTTCCTAGGATATTACATTGATACTGTGATGTAGAACCTTGAACTTAGTGACTTTTCTATTTTTTCTGTGACGTGAATAGGCCTAATGCTTTTCATAAAGTGTTGCTGCCTAGAATGTTGCTACTTATGAGTGTAACTAATTGTCAAAAATGCTTGACTGAAAACATAGATGCTTACAAGTTAATCAGTTGGCATTGTAGAGTCAATTGATATGCCCATACTTTTCATAAAACCATTTGGTTGGATGGTAAGGGAGATCACTACTTACAGAGGGGGAGAATTTGTATATATATTTTTTTTTAAATATCTGCGGTTTTATTTGTCAAGCGATGTTTCTCTGACAGATATGAGGTAAGCAAATTTCGCGCTTTAGATTCCACATTGGAATTGTAATGAGAATTGTAATGTTGCCTGTAGCCCACAATGCACAGGTCCAGTAGATGGCAGTAGAAACCAGTTCTGAATATCATAGGATTAATTGTTTGTTTTTTGTAGTTATGTTTTGCGCTCAATTTTATTTAGAAAAACCCTTGTCAGTAAAACCTTTCCCCTGCACAAAAACACCAAATCAACCTGCCTGTATTGCATCGTCTATGGACATACTGGTGTACGATATAGCAGTGACGGGTTTACATATTGGGATTTCAGAGCCATCTTTGATTTTATGCAGATGGTATTTTCATGGCTGTGTTTTTAAAATTGTGACAATCCTTCCTATCTTAATAAAACAGTCAATCCAGCAACTTCATCTCCATGGCAGTGTGATTCTGCTTTGGATATTGTACCAGGGGATCAAAAGGGGTTTTGTTATTATTATTGTACGGTTATAGAGAAATGCCCAGCCATGCTGAAAACCACCCCTCTCTTTCAGTAGTATTGGAGGAAGATGTGTGATGAGAGCTGAGCTACGGAAAATAACTGCTACCCCGTGTCCACCGCGCTTTGGACTGCATCATGATGACGGACGCCAAATACCCTTCGGTGTCCAGGGTGGGAGGCGTGAACCCTCCTCCGCCGAAGTTCAACAACCCAAAGAAACCTGGTCGCCAAACCAACCAGCTGCAGTACCTGGAGAAGGTGGTGGTCAAGGCCCTGTGGAGACACAACTTCTCCTGGCCTTTCAGGACGCCTGTTGATGCTGTCGGACTGCACATTCCAGTGAGTCTCACTTTTTGTTACTTGCAATGACTTTTATATATAGTTGTTTTTCCCTACTAAACTAAACTATTCTAAACACAAATTTAAACACAATCATTTCAATGAGTCATAGTTCATATAAGGAAGTCAGTCAATTGAAATAAATAAATTGGGTCCTAATATATGGATTTCACATGACTGGGCAGGGCCGAAGCCACAGGTGGGCCTGGGATGAGCCAGGCCCACCCACTGGGCAGCATGGGCCAGGCAATCAAAATTAGTTTTTTCCCCACAAGGGCTTTATTACAGATGGAAATACTCCTCAGTTTCATCAGCTGTCCTGGTGACTGGTCTCAGACTATCCTGTAGGTGATTAAGCCAGCTGTGGAGGTCCTGGGCTGGTGTGTTTACATGTGGTCTACAGTTGAGGCCAGTTGAACGTACTGACAAATTCTTTTAAAATGACGTTGGAGGCTACTTATGGTAGAGAAATGAACATTCAATTCTCTTTCAGCAGCTCTGGGGAACATTCCTGCAGTCAGTATGCCAATTGCACTCTCCCTCAAAAAGATCACCTCAACTCTGGCGTTGTGTGACAAAACTGCACATTTTAGAGTGGCCTTTTATTGTCCCCAGCACAAGGTGCACCTGTGGAATGATCATGCTGTTGAATCATCTTGATATGCCACACCTGTCAGGTGGATGGATTATCTTGGGAAAGGAGAAATGCTTACTAACAGGGATGTAAACAAATTTGTGCACAATTATTATTATTTTTTAAATAAGCTTTTTGTGTGTATGGAACATTTCTGGGATTTTTTATTTCAGCTCATGAAACATGCGACCACTTATTATTATTATTATTATTATTACACTACTATTACATGTTACGTTTTATATTTTTGTTCAGTATAAGTTGAGTGCACTGACTAAGTTGCTCTAGGTAAGTGTCTACTAAATGACTAAAATTGTACTTGTTTATTTTTCATTTCCTCATCTTCATTTTCCATTTCCTCCATCCTTCCTCCACCTTGATAATCTTATCTTTTGTATTTAACGTTTTCCCATTATTTTTCTATTTTAGGATTACTATACAATTATCAAGACGCCAATGGACTTGAGCACCATCAAGAAGCGTCTTCAGAATAATTATTACTGCAAAGCATTGGAATGCATACAGGACTTCAACAAACTCTTCACCAACTGCTATGTATATAATCGGGTAAGGAAAAAAAGTTAACACTTCATAATAATATTGTATTCATTTGCCGCGCACCAATAGTGTAGGCCTACATGGTCTCCTATTGAATGACAGAATGCACAATAATCGGGATTACATTTTTCCAGCCTGGAGATGACATAGTTCTGATGGCCCAAGCCTTGGAGAAGATCTTCCTACAGAGAGTGGCTGAGATGCCCCAGGAAGAGACTGAGATATCTGCCATCACAACCAAGACACCAGTGAAGGGTGGGAGGAAGTCATCCTCTGCTAGTAGGCTACACAGCTGCTCCAGCTGCTTAATCTTGCACATCAATTGTATGCATCCCAAATGGGTGGCACCCTATTCCCTTTATAGTGACTACTTTCAACCAGGGCCATAGAGCTCCATACTATCTATTATATACTCCTAGGAGTACACACTGCCTTCTAAATGTCCTATGTTCCTCTGTGTAGGTGTGGTGAAGCTGAGGCCCCAGTCCCCTGTGTCTGAGGTGGTGTTCCAGCAGACAGTGACAGTCATCCCTCCTGAGGCCCTCCACACCGTCCCCCCTGCTGCCCAGCTCTCCTCACACATAGTAGCCAAAGTCAGTACCTCTTCACAATTACCTCAGTGTGTATTGTGTATATATTTTGACAGCAACTTTAACCTCTATTCCACATAAACATCACTTTTGTAGTTTCCAGAATACTTTGCAACATGTATATTGTGCAACCTCTGTTTAGTCTGTAGTTTGATTGAATTTCCACCCTTCTCAGATAACACCCAGCGCTGTTGTATTCGTATCGTTTCAGATAAAGAAGGGTGTGAAGAGAAAAGCAGACACCACCACGCCGACAGCCTCTGCTCCGATCACCAGCTGCGAGTCGTCCCCCATCGTTGATGGCTCGATGGCCTGTAAGCTGTTCTCCAGGCGGGGCAGCAGTCGGCCCATCAAACCCCCCAGGAAAGACCTGCCGGACTCTCCCCAGCACCACCAGAGCAAAAAGAGGAAGCTCTCTGATCAGCTCCGCTTCTGTAACTGCATCCTGAAGGAGATGTTCACCAAGAGGCACGCGGCCTATGGCTGGCCCTTCTATAAGCCGGTGGATACGGAGGCCCTGGGTCTACGCGACTACCACGACATCATCAAGCAGCCCATGGACCTGGGCACCATACGGGTTAGATAGCCGTGTTACACTAAACTTGTTGAACAAGAGGCTAGTTAGTATCTGCCAAGGTTACTTTGGTGTAGCTGTATCTTGTTCCTTGATCTCTCTCACTATTATGAAGATGACAGTATTTGCGTGTTTTCTCACAGAAAAAAATGGACGAACGTGAGTACATGGATGCCCAGGAGTTTGCTGCTGATTTCAGACTCATGTTTTCCAACTGTTACAAATACAACCCACCCACCCACGAAGTTGTTATTATGGCAAGAAAACTCCAGGTATGATTGCCCTTGGTTTCAGCCAGTCCAGTCCCTAGAAGTTGTTTAAATAAATTGCGATGGAATAACAAAAGTGCAATATGAATGAATAGATGGTTGGTGAGAAGTTTTGACTAGATGACTTGTGGCCCCTACCCACCAGGATGTGTTTGAGGCACGCTGGCTGAAGCTTCCAGACGAGCCAGTGAGGAGTGCGGGTGATCCAGGACACCACGGTCACCACGGGGACAAGAAAGCGAGAGGAGATGGGCCTGAGTGCTCTTCCAGCACAGGCAGCAGTGACAGCGAGAGCTCTTCTGAATCAGAGTCCTCCTCTGGTACGGAGGAAGAGGAGGAGGAAGAGGAGGCCAGAGTTCTACGGCTGGCTAAACTAGAGGAACAGGTATGTTGTGTCATCTTACCTGGCCATGCTGACATTACTGTTCTGTTACCTACTGCCATGTATCTAACTCTCTTCTTTTCAGTTGAAAGCGGTACACGATCAGCTGCAGAAACTCACGCAGGAGCCCCTGCTCAAACCAAAGAAGAAAGAGAAATCAAAGGAGAGAAGAAAAAAGAAGGAAACAAGTAGTAGACCGAAGCAGGAAGAAGACCTGAGGAAGACCAAACCTAAAGTACAGCAGAGGGGCATCAATAAGGGCACGTCTGCAGTGTAAGTGGCAAATCCTTGTTGATAAATTGCTCTAATTGTTTTCTAATCCCGATCCCCAGTGTAACTCCTTTTCTTCAACAAATACACAGGACTATTGTTGCCAATTTTACTTTGAAACTAACTTCCATTGTCCTACCAAGAGTTTCTTAATGTCTTCTCACCCCTCTGTAGGCACGGCAAGAGGAGGAAGATGGCACTCCCAATGGTGCCCTACAAGTCTGATGAGGAAGAGGTGCCAGCGTTGCCCATGTCGTACGGTGAGAAGAGGCAGCTGAGCCTGGACATCAACAAGCTTCCGGGGGACAAACTGGGTAAGGTGGTGAACATCATCCAGGCCAGGGAGGCCTCGCTCAGAAATGCCAACCCTGAGGAGATCGAGATCGACTTTGAGACCCTCAAGCCCTCCACCCTCAGGGCCCTGGAGAGCTTCGCCATGACCTGCCTCAGGAAACGGCCCAAGAAACACAACCGTGAGTAGTTGTAGTACACACCTTTCTTTCTGAGCTTCCTTGCGGGTTGATCATTGCACTGTATATCTCAGTACTGCTGACCAAGGACATTACCAGGCTCAAATGTCAGTTATTTTCCATCTTCTTTCTACCAGTGAATAAGCTGGTGAAAACCAAAGGACCAATACAGACTGTGAAGAAGCAGAATGCAGAGAAATATCTCCAGAGTATTACTGAAGAAATGAGCTCACTGGCAAAGAAGAAAAAGACAACGTGTAAGTAAACAGTGAATCTGTGGTAGCAAGGACCAGAGCCATACAGTGTGTATATATAGTTGGGTCAATGCGGTTGAACATTCAGGGCGCCACTTTCTCCATTGCTAAGTAAGTGATAACGCTTTTGCGTTGTTTATTTCTGATAGTTTTCAAAACCTATGAAGATGTCCAGTGAAAGCAGATATGCAATTTGTTGACACTACAACACAGTAAAGACTTGGATACACATTATCCTGAATGCTAATCAATATAAACGTCAAATTCCCTGCCCTGTTTTCCTTGTTTACAGCGGGTCATTTCATAGGGAACTGTCGTAGGCGCTCTCGTTTTGTTACATCAACATTTCAAGAATAAAGTTCTATATGAGCGCTAACATGGCAGCCATTCTGAAAACTGGGTCTCTTGTATTTATATATGGATCTGTCAAGGACCAGTGTGTCTGTGATCTAGGGGCCTTGTTGTCCTTAGAAGAGTTAGGGAATATGGGTTCTTCTATGTTTTCTCTCTTCTGTCCAATAGTGAATAACTCAACTGTGCAGTGCTTGCCTCAGTCTTTCTCTCTGTTGTCCTATACATAACAGTTGTCCCTCTCTGTTTTTCTCCAGATGAGCTCCCCAGGGCTCCTGCTGTCCCAGACCTAGCCCCGCAATCCCGTCTCCGTGAGGGTATCGGCTCTGACAGCTCCAGCAGCAGTAGTAGTGATTCTAGCAATTCTGATAGCAGTGACTCTGATTCAGGTTAGCTGTTCTCCTCCGCACTAAGCACTTTCCTCCCTCCCTACCTACCCACTCCCTTTCCCCACTCTCTACACATGGCTTGAGTGTTAAAGATATGGCTTAAAACCCACTGGGACTCTCTAGCCTCTGTAGCACAGTAGAACTCAGTCACCTTTTCACCTGCTGGCGAAACCAAAATACTTGAAGAAATATTGTTTTTTAAATTGTATTATTACGTACGTTTAGTCTGTCTATAGAGCCAACTCTGTCACACAAACCTCATCAGATTATTAGGATGTTATATTTATTTTTGATAATGTTATTGTTTTGTTGTAGTTTCACTGAATTTATTTGACCTTTTGAAAACAAACTATAGGTTAGGTTTGAAATGAGAACAGCCAGTCTTCTGTACAAAATGTTAATTTTCCAACGGGCCCCAGACTGCTGCTGCATGGGGACAAGTTATTGAAAACTACCCATACAGACTAGCCACTAATTATAATCCAGATATCTTTTTTTCATTCCTACCGGTAGCTATACATCTTTCGATAAACATAACAAAAATCAGATGGGTACCAGACAGTGTTACCATACTATTCGCCCCCCTCGTCTCACCCTCCATACTCCGAACCATTGCAGAGTCACAGCTGGTCCTCATCACAATTATACTGGTTTTGATTGTACTTTGATTTTTGTACTTTTTGTGTTGGGTTTTTGCATGATTTAGTATAGAGCAATATTAGCTTAAAACTCATACAATCTATGATGTATTTAAAGTAATCAACAGATTTTAACGTTAATGCAGACCTTGATGGAGTAGGATTTCTGCTGCACTTATACATTTTGTGGCCAGTGCTAATGTTTTCTTGTTCCAGTTTAACCTTTAACATAGTTAGTCTTGGTGGTCAACACCTAAAGGTTCAAATAAATACATTTTCATAAACAACTTGACATTTTACTGTTAAGTTGTTTTTCTTTTAATTTTTATCATAAATCGTTAAAGCCTACTAGACACATTTGCTTGCGATCACAACTTAAGCTTCAGCTGAGAATTGGTATGAGAGTAGTGATTCCAGAGTAGGTCAGTGGAATTTTTTTGATATTACGTGAAAGTAAGTGAAGTAGATATTATTATTTTTTTCAGTTATCCTACAATGGGTCAATTTAAATGACTATTGTACCTGTCTTTCAGTGAAGAAAACCAAGAAGAAGAAGAAAAGCAAAGGTGATCCACACAAGGTCAAGACCAAGGTAAATCTGTAACATAGGCCCTGCTTCCTTTAAACTAATGGCCTAATTCACATGGTTATATGTTCACTTTTGTGATATTTGGATGAATATACTTGAAGGTTGGAACTACAGTGCGTTTTCATTATAAATTGTAAGTCCTTTCCTTCTCAACTGAAGTCTAAAAATAAGAAATCTGAGAAGACTCATTGTCCGAATCTTCTCTCCAGACCAGCCAGCCCCTGCCTGCCTCTCCACCCCCAGGAGCAGTCACTAAAGGCCAGTCTACACAGCAGTACCCAGCCCAGCTTCCTCTAGATCTGCTCATCTCACCCCCAGGTAATAAACGCTTGTTGCCTTCATGTTCTGTGTGTTGGCTATAAAGGAACCCAATGGACAATCATGTCAAGTTCTGTAACACTGCCCTTTAATTATTTAAAGGTGGTTGACACTGCTCTTCCAAAGTCCTTAGTGTCAACCCTAGCTATGGAAATGCAATTTATCCTGTAAACCAGCAGGTTTTAAGCCCATTGAAAGTCTCAGGCTGGACCAAGGATTGCATTGTTTGGGTTAGAGATTAAATAGGTGGGGTGCCAGGTTTCTCTGGTCAGTGTTTCTGTCTCTCGTGGGATGAAGTTGAGTTGATTTTAGCTATGAAGTCAGATTGGGATGGAAGCCTTATCTTACTGTTACTCTTGAATCTCCCCTCCCCACTTGTCTTCAGCCTTACACAGCCGCCTGCCTCCGCAGCCTTCAAGACCTAGTTCCAAAGCAGCACCACTACCTCGCAAAAACATGGTGCCTCCCCAGCAGCTTACTGACAGTCAGCCCCAACAACAAGACCCCTATCTGAGAGCCCTACTACCCCCTCCCTCACCCCCCCTTCTGCCGCTTCCTGTGACCCCTCCCTGGCTCTAACTCTGCCCACAGACCCTCTCAGCACAACATCCACCCCCACACAAGAACCTCCATCGAGCCTACGCTGTTTGCCCCAGCCCTCTCCCTTAGCACTCCTCACCTCTCCTCATTGTCAGTCACCAGGTCAGACACAGGAGGTGAAAACTGGGCCAGTTTATCTCAATCTACCTGATAGGGCACAACAGGAAGGTAAGATCTCTTCAGTCAGCTAAGCATCCCCCTAGCTTGTAGCTGTTAGCATGTCCACTCCCCTGTGTGCTGCCTGCTTCTCAGCCCATAGCTGATCATGTCTGTGTGTCGTCTGTAGATGTTGTGTTTTGTCTCTTTGTTTGCAGTGTTTTATAGATGCCATGTCACCATCGCTGTAGCCTAGGCTGCATGTCTCATCCCGCTCTGCTCACCATCAACTGCTGCCTGCTTACATCCACAGTGTTGGTGTCTGTCTGTGGAGAATAATGCACTGCTTTGTTTTTCTCCTGTCCATCAGGTCTATCTGCACTGTTGTCCCCTCTGACCTCTCCTCCTGTAGGTTTATTACAGGCTGCTGGCAGCAGATATGAGGTATGCCCTCTTCCTGTTGTTGATGGATGAATTGTGACACTGGGTTAAATCACTGTTTAAATGAATGTCTCTGTCCTTGGCATTTATTAATATCAAAAGAGTTGGCTGGTATATTTTGGGGGGAAGGAAATTGGGTTAATATCGATACAAGTCTACTGTGTTCTTTTCCTTTTTGTTGCGATTTAACTGTTTTTACTGGCCAAATCCTTAATGAGTGGATACAGATTGTGTGAAATAGCATTGGCCTTAGCTCTGGGAGTGGTAATGGCGGTTTAACACTGTAAATCTCACTTTTTGGTAGCAGCTGTACCCAGTGCTGTTGTCCCCTCTACAAGACAGCCCATTACAGCCTGTGAAGGATGACAGGAGGCCCTCGGAAGCACTGGAGGAGATTCCCTACAGGAAGCTGCAGAAACAGACTAGTAAGCACAACTCTGTATGTATGTACTTACATTCAGCGTATGCTGTGTAAATGTTTTCCTTCAGAATTTCTTCCAGAAATCTTTTAAATGGATTCTATTTACTCTGCCTCCCCAGATACCAGACACTCTGACAGTGTGTTTGATGGTGGCAACACCAGCCTATCTCATCCAGCTAATAAAACCACTGCTGACGGAAAAAACACGCCTGCCAAAAAGGTACGTGAATGGAACTTAACACTACCATTGTCATTAATTACTTGAAAAACATTGTATGCATGCCCATAGATGCATTCATATTATTTGTCCGAAAAAAGTGAAACTTCATTTGTGAAACTATCCTTGGTAGGATATTGTCCTGAAGAACGCAGACTCCTGGGCTAGTCTGAGGAAGATGTCGCTTTCCACTCCTTCTACGGTGAGGTCATCGAAGGAGAGCTTTGATAAGTTTCGCAGGGCAGCCATAGAAAAGGAGGAGAGAGAGAAAGCTCTGATTCTAAGGAGGATGCAGATGAAGGAGATGGCTTCTGGGAAGAGCAGGTATTATTCATCCATCCAGTCATAAACATATTTTCTTAGTCGTATCAGTTTCATGTCTTGTAGGAAATAATTCCTCGTCCAAAATCCTCAAATAATGAAGTAGATCTCTATCAATATGTGAGTGATACTTGATGCGCTAGCTGACATTGTTGTGACGTTTACTTTTCAGCCTGACGATGCCAGTATCAGTGCCACCTAGAGCAGCAGAACCGGAGCCCCTGCCCTGTAGAACTCCAACCCCAGAGCCAGCAGAGATCCCCCTGCAGACAGAGGCCATCGTGGAGCCTCCGTCTCCTAAAGCTCCAGAGGCCCCGAGAGAGGAGTCTCTAGCGGCTGCCCCAACCCCACCTCCGCCCCTCACTACTCAGACGTCTGTGGACAGGGAGAGGGAGATGGCCCGCAGGAGAGAACAGGAGCGACGCAGACGGGAGGCTGTACGTTCCTTTTATTCCTCCATGTATTTTATTATGCCAGTCATTCTTCTGTTCTTTTATACAGTTGAATCCCAGACTGTAATCTCATAACCTACCGCCTCTCCTTCCTCAGATGTCTGGTATCATTGACATGACCATGCAGAGTGACATCATGGCAACGTTTGAGAAGAACCTGGACTAACATAAAATGGCAGCAGGCAGTGCAGCTTGTGACCGACTGATGTCTTCTGTTGTTGGACAATAAATAAATGAGCATGGTGTTCCAGTAGACAGCACCCTAGGTCTCTTCTCTCCCTCCAGACACTGGCTGTCTGAACAGAGCGAGCTGCATCTAAATTAAGGAAACGGGTCATTGTTGCTTCCCAAATGACAATCCTACCCCCTATATAGTGCCCAATTTTGGGGTCTGGTCAAAATGATTACATTATATAGGAAATAGGGTGCCATTTGGGACAGCCTATTACTATCCTTACCAGGGAAAGCTTGTACTGTACTATATCAGCATCACATAACATAACCCCAGTACATTTTAGTATAGTTGTCAACTGTAAGAAGATACTGTAAGATGTAAAATATTGATATTGCAACAAAAAAAACTATGGACCATATATAGATGGCATTTGACTTTCCTTTTTCTACTCATGGTGATGGTGGTTTTGTAAATATCTGCTGCACTGAAGTAATGCTTACCTCTTAGAGAAAAAGACTAAGTAAAAAGTTAGCAAAATGAAGAGCTGTTGAAAAAAATTAATGTTGAAAATAACTTGTTTTTCCTCCAACACGTAGAGTCGTCTGTTCCTTTTCACCTATGTTACTTCCCAAATGGCACCCTATTGCCTTTGTAGTGTATTACTTTTGACCAGGGCCCATAGGATCTTGTAAAAAGTAGTGCACTATATAGAGAATAGGGTGCCATTTGGGACACTACTTGGTGAGTCGTCCTCCTATGACTGCAGTACACATCAACCGGTTCACACACTTCTTAACATTCCAACTCTGACTTGGCTGAAATGCATAACCTGACCTTTTTGTGTTTGCTACACTCCCAAATAGTAATACTATGTATATCCATGTACTGCACTGTATAGTTTCTCCAGTTATAGTTCTTATCTTCATACTTCATTCATAGTTACAATTCTGCACCTTTATTGTGGAAAAATCTTCAATATGAGTTTTACAATGCATGTCCTATTTGATTGACTTTAGTAAAACAAAATGCCTTTCTGTTCCAAACATATTTTTGTTTATCTGTATGAAATCATACTTAGTATTTTGTTACACGGAGGCTGAAGATGTGTCGATCTTTGCCAAAATGTCTATTTCAAATGTGGGACTTATTTAAAACTGTACACTTGTTTTGAGTTTCTGCTTGAAAAAGTTTAATTAAGTGCCATGTATAGTGGTGTGCTTATAGCAAACTTTAGGTATTGTTAATGCCTACATTGTTGGCTTTTTCTAATCAAGATCCAATCCTGACTAAATGTTTTGGGAGACATGTAAGACTTTGTTAATGTTTTTTTGATCCTATGGTTCTAGCTATTCTGCAGTTTTTTTTTCTCTCTTTGACATGAACAGTAGCACTTTATTCTGTATCTTGTGGTATGCGTGAATGTCATGCCATTTATAGAGAAAGAACTAATATACTTTTGAGAAGATCACACTCTAAAAGCTAAATCATAAAAAGATTTTCATTAAAGCAGTGTTTTCTCTATTTGTTTATTGTTGATTTCTACACCCGCTGTGGCAGGGCTTGAAAACTATTATGGACTACAGAGTGAAACCCAGCTGTGAGCTAAAATACTTTTATGCTAGCTTTGAGGCAAGCAACACTGAAGCATGCATGGGAGAACCAGCTGTTCTGGACAACTGTGTGCTTACGATTTCGGTAGCCGATGTGAGCAAGACCTTTTAAACAGGTCAACATTCATAAAGCTGCAGTGCCAGACGAATTGCCAGGATGTGTACTCAAACCATGCGCAGACCAACTGGCAAGTGTCTTCACTGACATTTTCAACCTCTCTCTGATGGAGTCTGTAATACCTACATGTTTCAAACAGACCACCATAGTTCCTGTGCCCAAGGAAACTAAGGTAACCTTCCTAAACGATTACTACCCGTGGTACTCACGTCAGTAGCCAAGAAGTGCTGGTCATGGCTCACATCAACAGCATCCTCCCGGACACCCTAGACCCACCCCAAATTGCATACCGTGTGTGAATGCTGTTCACACCTATGTGTGAAAGCTCAGCGTTCAACATCATAGTGCACACAAAGCTCATCAATAAGCTAAGGACCCTTGGACTAAACACCTCCCTCTGCAACTGGACTTCCTGCCTGGCTGCCTCCAGGTGGTAAGGGTAGGCAACAACATGTTTGCTACGCTGATCCTCAACTCTGGGTGCGCCTCAGGGGTGTGTGCTAAGTCCCCTCCTGTACTCCCTGTTCACCCATGACTGTGTGGCCAAACACGACTCCAACAGCATTAAGTTTGCTCACAACAGGGCTGTAGTGGAGCAGGTCGAGAGTTAAGTTCATTGATGTCCACATCACCAACGAACTGTCATGGTCCAAACACACCAAGACAGTCATGAGGGCATGACAACACCTTTACCCCCTCAGGAGACTGAAAATATTTGTCATGGGTCCCCAGATCCTCAAAAAGTTCTACAGCTGCACCGCCACCTGGTATAGTAGCTGCTCTGCATCAACCGTAAGGCCCTACAGAGGGAAGTGCGTAGGGCCCAGTACATCACTGGGGCCAAGCTTCCTGCTGTCCAGGACCTATATACTAGGTGGTGTCAGGAAAGCCCAAAACATTGTCAAAGACTTCAGTCACCCAAGTCATTGACTTTTCTCTGCTACCGCACAGTAAGTGGCACAGGAGCGCCAAGTCCAGGTCCAAAAGGCTCCTTAACAGCTTCTACCCCCAAGCCATAAGACTGCTGAACTATTAATCAAATGGACACCGGATTATTTACATTGACACACCCCACCCCCGCATTTTTTTTTTTACTCTGCTGCTACTTGCTGATTATGCATATTCACTTCACCCCTACCTACATGTACAAATTACCTCGACTAACCAGTACCCCCTGTATATAGCCCAATTATTCTATTGTTACTTTTTAATTATTTTTTACTTTAGTTTATTTGGTAAATATTTTCCTAACTCTTTCTTGAACCTCACTGTTGGTTAAGGGCTTGTAAGTAAGAATTTCACTGTAAGGTCAGCACATGTGACAGTTTTATTTGATTTGATTAATGGATGATGACGATGATTTATAGAAGTGCTTGACTTGGACTGAAATAGGTTCCGGTATTAATTTTGGGTGTCTGTACTGTTTATATTTAAGTGCAGGAACTTCACAATACTTTTAAGCTAATATTTTATAAGATGTGTAGGAACTCAAGCAATATAACATTTTAGATGCCGGTACTTGTATTTGTATATATTAGAGATCCCCCATTAGCTGCTGTTCCGGTGAGCTCCTGCCCAAGTCCAGCACTAACGATCAGCCAGTCCAAGGAGGATATCCAGAAAGTCTTCATTACAACAAAAAGATGACACAATACTTGAAAACAGATTGCGCATTCAGATCTACACACTTGCATTTGTTCAGTGACTGAGATTTGACAAGACAAGCTGGACTCAATGCCTCAATTTAGTGTTAATCTTAGCAATTTTCCAACTGCATGCTAGTATACTGCAATAATAGCTATACACTCACTGAGAGTCAGTCCTGTACATTCACTTTTTACATTCATACTTCCCATATCAGCATCCATCACCCTTGGATTGAGCAGTGGATTACAGCCCTAGGAGTCAGATCACCATTTTCTTCCCTTGAGGCATTAACTGTCATTCACCATTAATCCCAGAGAGCCCTAGGTCTCTCAATCATGTCCCTAGGTCAGTCTGAGTCACGCACTTGCTCATTCACCTCTCTTATTTTGCAGTCTAAACACGTGGAAAAGGTTTCAGAAACGAATCTGTTTTGGAGGTGACGTGCCGTCTCATATTTTTCTCAGATTAATTTCTAGGCTTTTAGATTAAAGGAATAGAAGCGTTAAACACCCATCTCAAATTTAACATCCTATCTGCTGTCATCACACGCACGCGTGAGTTCTGACGTACTGCTCCCCTCTTGAACATTTCATTCAGGGGATCCTCCCTAGTACAGCCGCAGATCGACAGGACAAGCAGATGCGCTGTTAGCGGAGCTACCGGATAACGATGAGTGATATTTCAAGATAATTAACACATTAATATATCAATAGGTAGGTGACGTGCTCTGCGTTGTTTTACCTGAGTAATGTAAAGATGGCGAGAGTGCTCAACAACTTGCTCCTGTTTACAATCAGACTCACGCTGAAGATCCGAGTTTTAGGGTATTGGTCGTTGATATACGGTTATTGTGCCCTCTGCACTGCCGTAGCGCTGCTGAAACTTTGGTGGAGCATCATTTTAAGGCCGTCAGCCACCTTTCAGTGGGGAATTCGCGAAACTCCCCCTGCTTGCTTGAATGACACGTCCTTGGGAACCCACTGTTACGTTAGAATAAAGGTATGGCACACTTTACATTGCACGTGAGAGGGAGCCCATTTGAGATTGGGAAATAGCCTTTTGTGTGCGTGAGAGGTCTGTTTAGGTAATTCCGTATGTATCTAGTGTGCTTGTAGAATTGAAATCAATTCAAATAGTCCTGCAGGGTACGTGCAAATCGTGGGGCATCTGTTTTATTTGGGGGGAATTTCAGTTTAACGCCATATGCATATATATTTGCAGTGTAGGCTTCTGTTATTATTCCAATCTACTGTCTCTGAATATGCGCTCAAGCCTCAGAGGTAGGTAGTGCTGAACCGACAGTCCCCTATAGCAGCAGCAATAGTAATTCGTGACAAATGTCACGATTTCATACGAATACCAAGATTAAAGGTGCTATAAACTGCAGATTCACATTTCATTTGTATTTTTCGTTTAAATGTTTATTTAGCAACACATTATCCCTTATAGGATTCACATAGCATGAACGCATGCTCACAATAACAATGTGGCAGTTCAGTTGTAAGAATAATCCCCTATATTATTAAGTAACCTGTGCGATTTAACTTTGTGCCAGAAAGTAGCTACATTTGGCCAGAAAACGCTTGATCTAGACAATGTTATTAAATCAGAAATTAGATAAAGTAGGTAGTCCATGCATATTATCCACACTTTACTCAACTGGTAGACCTATTCTACATACCATTGCAACATGAATTCACAATAATTTGAATAGAATTGGCTATAAATGTTAGTGACAGATTGATTTCATAATATAAAGAATGCATCATACTGGAATGACCAGACAGAAGGCAGGCCAGGGTTTTTGGGATGGCCCTGCTCTCTCCCTGCTCTCTCCCTGCTCTCTCCCTGTTCTATCCCTGCTCTCTCCCTGTTCTCTCCCTGCTCTCTCCCTGTTCTCTCCCTGTTCTCTCCCTGCTCTCTCCCTGCTCTCTCCCTGTTCTATCCCTGTTCTATCCCTGCTCTCTCCCTGCTCTCTCCCTGCTCTCTCCCTGTTCTATACCTTCTCTCGCCCTGCTGCTCTCTCCCTGCTCTCGCCCTGCTCTCTCCCTGTTCTATCCCTGCTCTCTCCCTGCTCTCTCCCTGCTCTCTCCCTGCTCTCTCCCTGTTCTCTCCCTGCTCTCTCCCTGCTCTCTCCCTGCTCTCTCCCTGCTCTAGCCCTGCTTTACAGCGCCATAAAGCACACAGCATTGTTGGAGGATGCGAGTTTTATGTCACAGAGAGAACTGCGTCCCAAATGGCATCATATTCCCTATGTAGTGCACTACTTTCGACCAGAGCCCATAGTAGTGCACTATATAGGGAATAGGGTGTCATTTGGGACACAACCAGGGACCAGCAGACAGCAAGAGCCCACGTGATAGTGATCAGGGAAGTGTTGACATATAACAGTGTGTCCCTGGTGACTGACTGATCTGTCTTCCGTCTTTATTCTCAGGAGTCTGGTCTGAGGTTTCACTATGTTGCTGCTGGAGAGAGAGGGAAACCGCTCATGCTGTTTTTGCATGGCTTCCCGGAGTTCTGGTAAGACATCTAGACTACACAGTGCGTCTGCATGTTATACACACATAAAGGACTGGTGTTTCAACCCGGACACAGATTAAGCCTAGTTCTGGACTGAAAGGCACTTTCAATTGAAATTCTCAATTTATCTTGCTTTTTAGTCGAGGACTAGGCTTAATCTGTGTCCAGGAAACAGGCCCATAGAGACTCAACTAATGTATTGGTATTGCCTGGCCAGTTCATTTTTTTTGTGTGTGTTTTTATGCTGAGAAAGCATTTTGGAAAGGAGCTCCTTTGCAAACTAACTAACCAGGACCCCCATGAAACACTGACCCCAGGGTCTCCCGAGTGCCGCAGAAGTTTAAGGCACTGCATCGCAGTGCTAGAGGTGTCACTACAGATCCGGGTACGATCCCGGACTGTGTCACAGATGACTGCGACTGGGAGACCCATGTCCCAGCGGGTGCACAATTGGCCCAGTGTCGTCCAGGTTAGGGGAGGGTTTGGCCGGCTGGGATGTCCTTGTCCCATTGGGCTCCTGAGAATCCTTGTGGCGGCCATGCGCATGCATGCTGACTTCGGTCGCCAGCTGTACTGTGTTTCTTCCAACACATTGGTGCAGCTGGCTTCCGGCTTAAGCGAACACTGTGTCAAGAATCAGTGCGACTTGGCGGGGTCGTGTTTCGGAGGACGCACGGCTCTCGACCTTCGCCTCTCCTGAGTCCTTACTGGAGTTGCAGCGATGGGACAAGACTGTAACTACCAATTGGATATCACAAAAAAGTGGTAATAATAATACCAACAACAAGAAAAACCACCAATCCCATAACTACTGTATCGATCCCACACAACAGTACTGTATCACGTAACCAACGCTCTGCTGTACATTACTTCTGCATCAAAAGACCATATCTCAGTTGGGGTCTTCATACTATGTGATTCTTCAATTACAACATTCCTATTAGACTTTATTGCTTATTAGGATAGCTAAGGCTCTAAAGTTCCTTCTTACTCTTTCCACCATGTTTCATAAAAAATGATATGGAGTGTAGTAGTGAGGTCGACCTCTGGAATGGGGCTAAATTAAGAGGTTGTCAAGTGCTGTAAGCTAGTCCATATCTCAGGGAACTCACGGAGCAGCAGAAAGGACAGGACCGAGCTTAATTAACGGTCTTCTTGGGTCTATTCCGCCTCACTGCCCATCTACTGCACAGGAATCCATGATGAACTCTGAATGTGTCCCACATGGCACCCTATTCCGTATATAGTGCACTACTTTTGACCAGAGCCATATGGGTCCTGGTCAAAAGTAGTGCATTTATAGAATTAGTGTGCCATTTGGGACGTAGCGTCTCTCTCTGCCGTGCTGGCTGGACAGACAGACTCTCTTCCACTTACGACTTTCTTCTCTCACTTAATTCAGTGTTTAAAAAGTGCTAAACTCAAGTTTCCCTTATCACTCAGAATAGAGAGGGGCTTTTTGTGTGGGTGATTGGGGTGCAAGGTGGGGTGCAAGGCTGTGAAGGAACTGGAAGTGCCTGTGTTATTTTAAACCTCATCTATATTCTAAGATGTTGGGTTTCTCTGCTCCAGAACTATGTCCCAAATGGCACCGTATTCCCTGTAGTGCATTACTTTTGACCATGGCCCAGCTCTTATCCTGACTCAACAGAACACCTTGTGCTCCTCCTCTGTGGGATTTGAGCTCTGAGGAGCCTCAGCCTCCAGTCCACAGCAGATAGATCCACAGCAGACAAGATCTTCAATTAGAGAGCTTTTGCTCTCCACTATGATGATTGAGCGGATTAGAATGGGGGAAAAGAACATTCATATTAAAAATCTCAGCAAGAAAAGGACCCGGTCTTTTAAAGATAATTCGTAAAAATCCATATAACTTCACAGATCTTCATTATAAAGGGTTTAAACACTGTTCCCCATGCTTGTTCAATGACCTATAAACAATTAATGAACATGCACCTGTGGAACAGTAGTTCAGACACCAACAGCTTACAGACCGTAGACAATTAAGGTCACAGTTCTGAAAACTTAGGACGCTAAAGAGGCCTATCTACTGACTCTGAATTACACCAAAATAAATATGCCCAGTGTCCCTGCTCATCTGCGTGAACGTGCCTTAGGCATGCTGCAAGGATGCATGAGGACTGCCGATGTGGCCAGGGCAATACATTGCAATGCCATTACTGTGAGATGCCTAAGACAGCGCCACAGGGAGACAGGATGGACAGTTGATTGTCCTCTCAGTGACAGACCACATGTAACAACACCTGCACAGGATCAGTACATCTGAACATCACACCTGCGGGACAGGTATAGGATGGCAACAACTGCCCGAGTTACACCAGGAACGCGCAATCCCTCCATCAGTGCTCAGACTGTCCGCAATAGGCTGAGAGAGGCTGGACTGAGGGCTTGTAGGCCTGTTGTAAGGCAGGCCCTCACCAGACCACTGGCAACAACATCATCTATGGACACAAACCCACCCTCACTGGACCAGACAGGATTGGCAAAAGTGCTCTTCACTGACGAGTAGCAGTTTTGTCTCACCAGGGGTGATAGTCGGATTCACGTTTATCGTCTAAGAAATGAGCGTTACATCGAGGCCTGTACTCTGGAGTGGGATCAAATAGGAGGTGGAGGGTCTGTCTTGGTCTGCGGCGGTGTGTCACAGCATCATCAGACTGAGCTTGTTGTCATTGCAGGCAATCTCAACGCTGTGCGTTACAGGGAAGACATCCTCCTCCCTCATGTGGTACCCTTCCTGCAGGCTCATCCTGACATGACCCTCCAGCATGACAATGACACCAGCCATACTGCTCGTTCGGTGCGTGATTTCCTGCAAGACAGGAATGTCAATGTTCTGCCATGGCCATTGGAGAGCCCGGATCCCATTGAGCACGTCTGGGACCTGTTGGATCGGAGGGTGAGGGCTAGGGCCATTCCCCCCAGAAATGTCCGGGAAGTTGCAGGTGCCTTGATGGAAGAGTGGGGTAACATCTCACAGCAAGAACTGGCAAATCTGGTGCAGTCCATGAGGAGAAGATGCACTGCAGTACTTAATACAGCTGGTGGCCACACCAGATACTGACTGTTACTTTTGATTTTGACCCCCCCTTTGTTCAGGGACACATTATTCCAGTTCTACTAGTCACATGTCTGTGGAACTTGTTCAGTTTATGTCTCAGTTTAATCTGTCATGTTCATACAAATATTTACGCAGTTGACAGTGAGAGGATGTTTCTTTTTTTGCTGAGTTTACAAAGGTGACCTTCACTCTGTTTGGAAGTGTGCACTATGCTGAATGTCCTCTTCTGATTGCCGTAGTGGAGATGGGGTTTAATAATGAAGTACTGTCTTGTGTGTGACTTTCTCCTCTCACCAAGACTAAGATGGTTCTTGTGTCTCTCTCTCTGTCCACCTGCCCCCAGGTTTTCCTGGCGCCACCAGCTGCGTGAGTTTAAGAGTGAGTTCCGTGTGGTGGCCATTGACATGCGAGGTTATGGGGAGTCCGACTTGCCGTCATCCACAGAGAGCTACCGCTTTGATTACCTGGTCACCGACGTCAAGGACATTGTTGAATACCTAGGTAAGAGTGGACAACCACATCTTTTTTCTGTGTTTTATATCCATGTTTATGTAGATTATGCAGAAATACACATGTAGACAGATTTACCAGGGGGCAAAAAAGTATTTAGTCAGCCACAAATTGTGCAAGTTCTCCCACTTAAAAAGATGAGAGGCCTGTAATTTTCATCATAGGTACACTTCAACTATGACAGACAACATGAGAAGAAAAAAAATCCAGAAAAATCACATTGTAGGATTTTTTATGAATTTATTTGCAAATTATGGTAGAAAATAAGTATTTGGTCACCTACAAACAAGCAAGATTTCTGGCTCTCACAGACCTGTAACTTCTTCTTTAAGAGGCTCCTCTGTCCTCCACTCGTTACCTGTATTAATGGCACCTGTTTGAACTTATCAGTATAAAAGACACCTGTCGACAACCTCAAACAGTCACACTCCAAACTCCACTATGGCCAAGACCAAAGAGCTGTCAAAGGACACCAGAAACAAAATTGTAGACCTGCACCAGGCTGGGAAGACTGAATCTGCAATAGGTAAGCAGCTTGGTTTGAAGAAATCAACTGTGGGAGCAATTATTAGGAAATGGAAGACATACAAGACCACTGATAATCTCCCTCGATCTGGGGCTCCACGCAAGATCTCACCCCTTGGGGTCAAAATAATCACAAGAACGGTGAGCAAAAATCCCAGAACCACACGGGGGGACCTAGTGAATGACCTGCAGAGAGCTGGGACCAAAGTAACAAACCCTACCATTAGTAACACACTACGCCGCCAGGGACTCAAATCCTGCAGTGCCAGACGTGTCCCCCTGCTTAAACCAGTACATGTCCAGGCCCGTCTGAAGTTTGCTAGAGAGCGTTTAGATGATCCAGAAGAAGATTGGGAGAATGTCATATGGTCAGATGAAACCAAAATATAACTTTTTGGTAAAAACTCAACTCGTCGTGTTTGGAGGACAAAGAATGCTGAGTTGCATCCAAAGAACACCATACCTACTGTAAAGCATGGGGGTGGAAACATCATGCTTTGGGGCTGTTTTTCTGCAAAGGGACCAGGACGACTGATCCGTGTAAAGGAAAGAATGAATGGGGCCATGTATTGTGAGATTTTGAGAGAAAACCTCCTTCCATCAGCAAGGGCATTGAAGACACCGCCCGGGCAATGAAGGAGTGGCTTGGTAAGAAGCATTTCAAGGTCCTGGAGTGGCCTAGCCAGTCTCCAGATCTCAACCCCATAGAAAATCTTTGGAGGGAGTTGAAAGTCCCTGTTGCCCAGCAACAGCCCCAAAACATCACTGCTCTAGAGGAGATCTGCATGGAGGAATGCCAGCAACAGTGTGTGAAAACCTTGTGAAGACTTACAGAAAACATTTGACCTCTGTCATTGCCAACAAAGGGTATATAACAAAGTATTGAGATACACTTTTGTTATTGACCAAATACTTATTTTCCACCATAATTTGCAAATAAATTCATAAAAAATCCTACAATGTGATTTTCTGGATTTTTTTCTTCTCTTTTTGTCTGTCATAGTTGAAGTGTACCTATGATGAAAATTACAGGAAAATTCCATCTTTTTAAGTAGGAGAACTTGCACAATTGGTGGCTGACTAAATACTTTTTTGCCCCACTGTATATATGATGGAAGTTGAAACAAATCATGCCCACTCTGATTCAGGGATAGACACTTTAGGGACCATGACTACCCATATTATGAAACATCTCTCCATGGGAACAAAGAGAAAGGGTGACACAGCCTGGTGTCCTGAGCTGAGTCAAAGTTAAACTTGTTTCTCGTTGTAATACTGTGTGGACTGGACAGCTTGTGAACACCCTGTGGGCCTACAACACAGCAGGACATGACAGGCTTACTCTGACTCATGGTGACTGACCATGGGTCGTCGTGCTGATACACACTAACTACAAAGCCCCCAGCCTGGCAGCAGGCTGGCAGCAGGCAGCACGGAGCACGCTCCCTATCACTCAGTGAAACAGGAAGCATCCACTCAGACCTGGGGTCCTCTGTGTCTGTGTAACACCAGTATCCCTCACCTTGTCAGACTGATATTTCAAATAGCAGTACAACTGACAATTATTTTCTTTGCAGGCAAAATATTGACCTTTTTTAAACAAACAAGATGAGCTATGGTCATATTATATTCATTATGCCAGACTTCTGCCCAAAACTTCCTCTGTCGCACTTGTACACCAGACTGGTTCAGTTGTTCCCTATAAGCTGACCAAGAAGATGACTAATAAGCTGAATAATCAGGCATCACATAGTTCACATTGCACACTGTAAGAGGATTGTCCTACTTCAGGAGATACTGTATCTTGGCAAGGAGACTCAACTCCAAGAAGGTGAATGAATGGGGCTGGACAAATACACACACACACACACACACATACTTTACTCCATCTCTCCTCAGGTTACAACAGATGTCACCTGGTCGGCCATGATTGGGGAGGAACTATCGCCTGGCTGTTCGCCATCCACTACCCCGAGATGGTCACCAAACTCATCGTCCTAAACTGCCCCCATCCATCTGTCTTCAGTGGTATGTCCTAATGTCCTAAACTGCCCCCATCCATCTGTCTTCAGTGGTATGTCCTAATGTCCTAAACTGCCCCCATCCATCTGTCTTCAGTAGTATGTCCTAATGTCCTAAACTGCCCCCATCCATCTGTCTTCAGTAGTATGTCCTAATGTTCTAAACTTCCCCCATCCATCTGTCTTCAGTAGTATGTCCTAAACTGCCCCCCTCCATCTGTCTTCAGTGGTATGTCCTAATGTCCTAAACTGCCCCCATCCATCTGTCTTCAGTGGTATGTCCTAATGTCCTAAACTGCCCCATCCATCTGTCTTCAGTAGTATGTCCTAATGTCCTAAACTGCCCCCATCCATCTGTCTTCAGTAGTATGTCCTAATGTCCTAAACTGCCCCCATCCATCTGTCTTCGGTGGTATGTCCAAAACTGCCCCCATCCATCTGTCTTCGGTGGTATGTCCTAAACTGCCCCCATCCATCTGTCTTCGGTGGTATGTCCTAAACTGCCCCCATCCATCTGTCTTCGGTGGTATGTCCTAAACTGCCCCCATCCATCTGTCTTCGGTGGTATGTCCTAAACTGCCCCCATCCATCTGTCTTCGGTGGTATGTCCTAAACTGCCCCCATCCATCTGTCTTCGGTGGTATGTCCTAAACTGCCCCCATCCATCTGTCTTCGGTGGTACGTCCTAACTTCCCTCTGTTTTCAAGTTTCAGTTTTGCAAAGTAAATTAGTTTAGCATAAAATGACAGGGACTACATTGGTGAATACACTGTGGACTGAATACACCAATCGACTAGTCCCTGGAACGTCATTGTCCTGAACTGCCCCCATCCCTCTGTGTTAACTGGTACGTCATCACCATCACCATCCTTAGATGAACAACAGATGAAACAGCCTACTGTACGTCACAAATATACAATTATTAAATCAATCGGATGTGAGAGAAACCTCCTCTTCCTCCTTGTGCTAATTAGAGATTACCATCTTTAATTGTGAGGTATTATTACCCCCATGCAGTGTTTGCTGCATCCATCTGGTAGTTCCTCAGTCTCCTTCATTGAGGGGAAGATGGAGGAGGTAATTATACAGTAGTGCTTTAATATGGAGCTGGAGCAGCTGGCTAGAAATGAGAGGAGAGGATAGAGGGGAGGTCACTGGCAGACATCCACAGCCTCTCTCTCCCTAGCAACTACGCTGGATTCGTCTCTTGCTTAACATCCATACTTGCATGCCACTTAGAATACATGCCCAAAACATTGCTTAATTTTAAGTGGTATGCAAGTGCTTATTTTGGAACTTTTTCTCATCCTCTTATTTTCCTCTTTTCCCTCTCACCCGCTCCTCTTTTCTCTCATATCCTCTTCTCCCCTCCTGTCTCTCTCTCCCTCTCTCCTTTCTCCTCTCTTCTTTCCTCTGTTCTCTCCTCTCCTACCCTCCTCTCTCCTATCCTCTCCCTCTATCCCATCCTGCCCTCTTCTCCCTCTCCTCTTTTCTCTTCTGTTCTCTCCTCTCCCTACCTCCCTCCCTCTCTCCTCTCCTGCCCTTCTATCCCTCTCCTCTTTTCTCTCCTGTTCTCCCGTCTTTTTCTTCCCTCCTCTCCTGCCCTCCACTCTCCCTCTGTCTTCTCTCCTCTTTCCTCCATATTTCTAGATTATGCCCTGCGTCATCCCAGTCAGCTGCTCAAGTCCAGCTACTACTTCTTCTTCCAGCTGTCTCGCTTCCCAGAGCTCATGCTCTCCATCAATGATTTCAAGGTGAAGCATGTCGCATGTGTTTGAGTGACCTCAAGGTGAAAAATACAGAACTGCTCCAGGCAACAGGAAGTTGCCTTTGTGTATGTCGAAGGGGAGGGGATTCTTGTGATGGTTGTGCCTCAAAGAGTCTGTGTATGGCGATAATTTATAGACACAACCGCCATGGCATTTATAGAGCCTCCTACATCCTGTATTACTGTGACAGTCACATAAGCGACCTTGTCTGTGTGTGCCAACCAGCTCAAATCACACCTTGAGCACATCCGGAAACACACACACTCACCCAGTGTGTCCTTCTGTCCCCTCTGTACTGTAGGCACTGAAAGGTCTGTTCACCAGCCGTAGTACAGGGATTGGGAGGAAGGGTCGATGGCTCACTGCAGAGGACATGGAGGCCTACCTCTACGCCTTCTCCCAGCCAGGGGCCCTCACCGGGGCCCTCAACTACTACAGGAATGTCTTCAGGTTAAGATTATGAACCAATGAAATTCTTAATTAGTGAGCTCTGTATTTGGTCTCCTGTGGGCATACCTACTTATGTATGACATGCCAATTGAACCTTTCGAAGCTGACCACCATTGTTGTGTACCCTCATTTGAGATACGGTATTACTTCAAGCGCCTTATGATAATGTGAATCATTAGCGCCCTCTTGTGTTGTAAATGCTGTTTTGATGAAAATAAGTTCCTCTTATGAAAACTCAGTGGTTGTGTAATACCTACAGAGGTCTTGGAATCAGACTACATGATGAGAAATAATTGGGCTTTAGAATAATGTATTCTGTTAGTGTTTTTTGTGTTGTTTGTCTTTGACAAGTTGACTCCTATAATGAATAAGAGAAAGCCTGGATGATTCCGTGTTGATACAATGTCATCTCTGGCACTCTGTCATTCTCGGTGTCTCTCTCTCTCTCTTGTTCTCTCTCTCTTGTTCTTTCTCACTCTCTCACTCTCTCACTCTCTCACTCTCTCACTCTCTCACTCTCTCTCTCTCACTCTCTCTCTCTCACTCACTCACTCACTCACCCAGCATCAGAGAGTACATGTGTTTTTCACATGTGAACTGTACATGCATGACTGACTCCACCATCTGCTCTTCTTCCTTAAGCAGCCAGCCAGTGTCTATCAGAACAGAACAGCATATTTTATTCTGCTCGAAATTATATAATATGAATGTCACTGACACATTATCAATTAGCATGAGAAACATATTCTATAGATCTATTATTCAATTAGCCTCTCCATAAGTTTACAATACAGGTAACATACATGGATACCATGTGAATGCTTGACATGAAGTCTGCATTAAACCAGTTTTCTGGTTCTCAGATGCGTTGCTTTTTAATGTGGAAAATTCAAATTTTCAATGTACTTCCATAATTGACTGAGTAGAAATGGAATTGACCCCAAACCATTTCAGATCTGATCATGCTTTCTCCACAGGTAACATGGATAGCACATGAAAATATTAAACTTGTCTACATCATGATGGAACGCGAGTGTTTACTGTAACCAGTTTCATATAAGCAACCCATCTCAGATCTGTATAGCACATCATATGATTGAGTTTAACCAGTTTTAAGCAACTCATCTCAGGTCTGTTATTAATATTCTCTCCACAGTTCCCTCCCACTCAGCCAGAATGATGTCAAGTCCCCGGTATTGTTGTTGTGGGGTGAGAGAGATGCCTTCCTGGAGCAGGAAATGGCTGAGGCGTGCCGTGTCTACATCAGGAATCACTTCCGACTCAACATCATCTCCGGGGCCAGCCACTGGCTACAGCAGGACCAGCCTGACATCGTCAACACACTCATATGGACCTTCCTCAAAGAGGGAGAGGGCCGCAAAACCTACAGGAACTGAATCTAGCTAGGTCTATATCCCAAATGGCACAATTTCTTCCTATACAGTGACCTACTTCTGACCAGAGTCCTACGGGTCCTGGTCAAAAGCAGTTCACTATATAGAGAATAGGGTGCCATTTGGGACACACCCTAAAACAGGGCCTCCTCCCTCCTTCACTCCCTCCCTCCCCACCAGCCACCCCTACCATAGAACGGGGCCTTTTCCCTCCTTCACTCCCTCCCTCCGTCCCCACCAGCCACCCCTACCACTAGAAGCCTGGAATATTCCTGTGAAAAACCAACCAATATAATGACAATGCAATCATTCTTTAAATCTTTGCACATTTCAGATATTTTTTTTAATGTCAAAAGAAAGTGAAAGAGAAAAAAAGCACATTTTATTGAGAGGACACTGAGTAGTACAGTAGTATGTTTGACACATTCAGTACTCTTTTGCACATTACATCCGCCTTAAAGTTTGTAGGTTACAACATTACAAATGTGTGGCAAAATCTCCTTGTGAGTTTGTATTGTGTGGTGCCTTTTAATGTAATGTTGTATAATGTTTTGCGGCGTTGTAAAGTTGTGCCATGTCTTCTGAGGTTGAGCTGTGGCGTTTGTCTGCTATATGTGTCACTGGATTGCTCCTCACTATTTTGGACACAATCCTTTGGGATCCCTCTTGTCCCACACCCTTGTCTTTGTCCCAAATGGCACCCTGTTCCCTATTTAGTGCACTGCTTTTGAAAAGTAGTGCACTTTACAGGGAATAGGGTGTCATTTGGGACGTAACCACAGACCCTCTCTATCAGGTAGCGTTGTCTTATGGAAAATATTGTTATTTTTGTATTTTTTTTTGATTATTTACTCAGATATTTGAGAATTCCTGTATAGAACAACAGTGATGGTTCAATATTGTACACTTTTTTGAATCTTCCTACACACTGCATTTTGAAATCCACTGAGCCAGGTCTGCACCATTTTGATTTTTTTAAGCAAATAAATTATAATGTGAAGCCTGGGGAGCCATTGTCAACCTTTTTAACTGACCTACTGAATAGACTATTGACTGTACGGATGACAGACACAACGTGACAATTTGCATGCCTGCTGTGTCACAGAACCAGCCCTGTCGTTATATCAGAAGATGCCAATCCCTCTAGTTCAAAATAGTTTACTGTGTTTTATTTATTTGTTTGGAGAAATCAAATGCAATATGAGCATTTACTACACAAATCCAATTTATTTATATAGCCCTTCATACATCAGCTGACATCTCAAAGTGCTGTACAGAAACCCAGCCTAAAACCCCACACAGCAAGCAATGCAAGTGTAGAAGCCCGGTGGCTAGGAAAAACTCCCTCGAAAGGCCAAAACCTAGGAAGAAACTTAGAGAGGAACCAGGCTATGTGGGGTGGCCAGTCCTCTTCTGGCTGTGCCGGGTGGAGATTATAACAGAACATGGCCAAGATGTTCAAATGTTCTATCATGGTCAAATAATACTAATCACAGGTAGACACATAAACTACTGCAGCATAAATACTGGAGGCTGAGACAGGAGGGGTCAGGAGACACTGTGGCCCCATCCGATGATACCCCCGGACAGGGCCAAACAGGAAGGATATAACCCCACCCACTTTGCCAAAGCACATCCCCCACACCACTAGAGGGATATCTTCAACCACCAATTTACCATCCTGAGACAAGGCCGAGTATAGCCCACAAAGATCTCCGCCACGGCACAACCCAAGGGGGGGCGCCAACCCTGTACACAGTACGACATTTATTTCCCATTTATATTCATGCATTTATGGTAAAAGTACATTTTCCCTATGTCACCCGGCTCAGCAATCATGTTACTTGCAAAGAAATTCAATTGAAATGGGATTAAAATATTGGTCTTTGTTCAACATTGCAGCCGACAGTGTAGGCAACTGCTGACTGACTGATTGATCTATTTATCCATGATACATTACGGATTTGAATCTCTCGAAAACAGCCATTTGACACGTTAGAGCGGATAAATTTGTTCAAATTCCAAAGTGTGTTGCCTTATGGGGATAACAATTGTCCGACTTGCGACTGCATGAACTTTACAAATGTCATGAAGTTTTGACTGCAAGTTTATGCAGTTGCTCTTTATCAATTTCATCCTGCAGCCATCGCCTGCATTGTGGGAGGCTCAATTGTTACCCAATCATAAGGGTGTTTTATTTGACACACGTGACCAAAGACACGACTGAAACGAACTAACTTTGCACAATTCATGTATACAGTGGACAAATTAATGGGCGCGTTTGAGTGGTAATGCGAAAGTAGTCGACTGTAGACGGAAGTCGACAAGTAAATTCGGGGGAAGTACATATGCACCGATAGCAAGTCAGACAACTTCTGCTGTTTCTAGAAAACGCCACAAAGGCAGACATGGCATTTAACTTGGTTATTGGGCGCTATCGAAATTCCACTTCTCATACACGAAGCCCAACACGATCAACATGGTCCAAGGAATGAATATCCTGATGACAAGGACATTAGATACCAGCCCAAGTTCTTTCTAACATTCAAGACTTGTTTTGTATTTTTCTTTGGTTATCTCAAAACATAACCAGGTAGTGAGTGCATAGAATGAGACATATAGGTGTTTTTGCAGCATATTGAATGTTATGAAAGCTATGTTTGCCATTACTTCATGCCCTTGTACCTTCCTCATTAGTATGTTATTGTGCAACATGGAATTGTAACAGATGTGATTAAATGGAGTCCACAAAGATTCTTACTGTATGGTAATTGATTGCATGTCAGCATCATTACAGCCTGTAGTGTAGGTTTATCTCTTTAATTCTCAACCTTTATGTTGCTTTTGTCAGTAAGCATGTGAAGAACATAACTTAATTGAATCACATGAAGGACAAAACACTCACTGTACAGAAATGATTTAAGCTATACAGTGGCAAGAAAAAGTATGTGAACCCTTTGGAATGATCTGGATTACTGCATGAATTGGTCATCAAATGTCATCGTCTAAGATACAACAATAGACATACAGTTTGCTTAAACGAATAACACACAAATTATTGTATTTTTCTCATCTATATTGAATACATAATTTAAACATTCACAGTGTAGGTTGGAAAAAGTATGTGAACCCCTAGGCTAATGACTTCTCCAAAAGCTAATTGGATTCAGGAGTCAGCTAACCTGGATGGAGTCTAATCAATGAAATGAAATTGGAGATCAAACAAATGTATTTACAAAGCCCTTCTTACATCAGCTGATATCTCAAAGTGCTGTACAGAAACTGTTCTGTGGGGTCAGATGTTAGTTAGAGCTGGCCTGCCCTATAAAAAAACACTCACAAAATTTGAGTTTGCTATTCACAAGATACATTGCCTGACGTGAACCATGCCTCGAACAAAATAGATCTCAGAATACCTAAGATTAAGAATAGTTGACTTGCAAAAAGCTGGAAAGGTTACAGAAGTATCTCTAAAAGCCTTGATGTCAATCAGTCCACGGTAAGATAAATTGTCTATAAATGGAGAAAGTTCAGCACTGTCTCTACTCTCCCTAGGTGTGGCCGTTCTGCAAAGATGACTGCAAGAGCACAGCGCAGAATGCTCAATGAGGTTAAAAATAATCCTACAATGTCAGCTAAAGACTTACAGAAATATGGAATATGCTAACATCTCTGTTGACGAGTCTACGACACGTAAAACACTAAATATGAATAGAGTTCATGGGAGGACACCACGGAAGAAGCCACTGCTGTCCACAAAAACATTCATAGGACACAACATTATAGTAGCAACTAAATTAATACATTAGCTATGCTGTCACAAGTGGAATATTATATTTATCTATGTTATACATTTGGAACAAATGTAGGCCTAAGTAATTACATTGTAAGGATACAGCATTTAAGCTCTAAATAGTCATCTACCCAGAAAAGTCAACATGCATAACCAATGATAGGTGGTGACATCAACCATTTGTGAGCATGTAGTGCCTTTTGCTTCCAAAAAAACAGAAGGTCGTCTCCCACAATGCTTTGGTTCCAACTCACCAATTGGTGAGTTGCAACTGCAGACATTTGTATACCCATAATGCAACACACTTTGAAAAGCGATGACTGGCGTTTGTCAACATCTTGACAAAATGTGATATTTGAAGCTTCCTCTAACCAATTGATAGTGCAGTGTACAATAGTACAATATACAGTACCAGTAAAACGTTTGGACCTACCTACTCATTCAAGGGTTCTTCTTTAGTTTTACTATTTTCCACATTGTAGAATAATAGTGAAGACATCGAACTATGAAATAACACATATGGAATCATGTAGTAACCAAAAAAGTGTTAAACAAATCTAAATATATTTTTTATTTGACATTCTTTAAAGTAGCCACCTTTTGCCTTGATGCAGCTTTGCACACTCTTGGCATTCTCTCAACCAGCTTCACCCGGAATACTTTTCTAACAATCTTGAAGGAGTTCACACATATGCTGAGCACTTGTTGGCTGCTTTTCCTTCACTCTGTGGTCCAACTCATCCAAAACCATCTCAATTGGAATGTCAGTGGAAATGCTTTTATGCGCAAAAGTGGAAAATGTTGCCGACGGATAGGGCTTCCATGCTTTTAGTTCTTAGGAAACTTTGCAATATTTTGTTTTTTTTATGTGTTATTTCTTACATTATTAGCCCAGGAATTATTTTGTGTAATTACATACAGCCGGGAAGAACTTTTGGATGTAGAGTGGCAGTAACTTACCAGCATTACCAGCATTATGAACAGGAATATGACTTTCCCGAATCGAATCCTTAGCTCGTTCCCCCCAGGGCAATTGAACTGATTCCAGAGGCTGTTCCAAAACACCGCAGACTGGAATAAATATCCCTCCAGGAAGTAGAAGGAAGGGTGTGTATATTTCATGATTAGCTACTCATGGTACACAGTAATTGTGATAACATACAGGAAGTCCTTTTGTTCAACCGACCTAGAATACCTCACAATCAAATGCCGACCGTATTACTTCCCAAAATAATTCTCTATGGTTATAGTCACAGCCATGTACAGTGCCTTGCAAAATTATTCACCCCCCTTGGCATTTATTCCTATTTTGTTGCATGACAACCTGTAATTTAAATTGATTTTTATTTGGATTTAATGTAATGGACATTCACAAAATAGTTAAAATTGGTGAAGTGAATTTTTTTTAAATACTTGTTTTCAAATTAAAAAAATAATAATTAAAAACTGAAAAGTGGTCCATGCATATGCATTCACCCCCTTTTCTATGAAGCACCTAAATAAGATCTGGTGTAATTAATTACCTTCAGAAGTCACATAATTAGTTAAATAAAGTCCACCTGTGTGCAATCTAAGTGTCACGTGATCTGGCACATGATCTCAGTATATATACACCTGTTCTGAAAGGCCCCAGAGTCTGCAACACCACTAAGCAAGGGACACCACCAAGCAAGCGGCACCATGAAGACTTAGGAGCTCTCCAAACAGGTCAGGGACAAAGTTGTGGAGAAGTATAGATCAGGGTTGGTTTATAAAACAATATCAGAAACTTTGAACATCCCACAGAGCACCATTAAATCCATTATAAAAAAAAATAAGAATATGGCACCACAACAAACCTGCCAAGAGAGGGCCACCCACCAAAACTCACAGACCAGGCAAGGAGGGCATTAATCAGAGAGGCAATAAAGAGACCAAAAATAACCCTGAAGGAGCTGCAAAGATCCACAGCGGAGATTTGAGTATCTGTCCATAGGGCCATTTGAAGTTATACACTCCACAGAGCTGGGCTATACGGAAGTAGGGACAGAAAAAAAAGCCATTGCTTAAAGAAAAAAATAAGCAAAGACGTTTGGCATTCGCCAAAAGGCATGTGGGAGACTCCCCAAACATATGGAAGAAGGTACTCTGATCAGATGAGATTAAAATTTAGCTTTTTGGCCATCAAAGAAAACATTATCTTTGGTGCAAACCCAACACCTCTCATCACCCCGAGAACACCATCCCCACAGTGAAGGATGGTGGTGACAGCATCATGCTGTGGGGATGTTTGTCAGCGGCAGGGATTGGGAAACTGGTCAGAGTTGAAGGAATGATGGATGGCGCTAAATACAGGGAATTCTTGAGGGAAACCTGTTTCAGTCTTCAAGAGATTTGAGACTGGGACGGAGGTTCACCTTCCAGCAGGACAATAACCCTAAGCATACTGCTAAAGCAACACTCAAGTGGTTTAAGGGGAAACATTTAAATGTCTTGGAATGGCCTAGTCAAAGCCCAGACCTCAATCCAATTGAGAATATGTAGTATGACTTAAAGATTGCTGTAAACCAGCGGAACCCATCCAACTTGAAGGAGCTGAAGCAGTTTTTCCTTGAAGAATGGCTAGATGTGCCAAGTTTATAGAGACATACCCCAAGAGACTTGCAGCTGTAATTGCTGCAAAAGGTGGCTCTACAAAGTATTGACTGAGGGGGTGAATAGTTATGCACGCTCAAGTTTTCAGTTTTTTTGTCTTATTTATTGTTTCACATTAAAAATATATTTTGCATCTTCAAAGTGGTAGGCATATTGTGTAAATCAAATGATACAAATCCCCCCAAAATCTATTTTTTAATTCCAGGTTGTAAGGCAACAAAATATGAAAAATGCCAAGACGGATGAATACTTTCGCAAGCCACTGTATATACCCCCTCAAGCCGATACCACGACAGCCCTCAAAGAACTTCACTGGACTTTATGCAAACTGTAAACCACATGGCCTGAGGCCATATTTAATGTAGCTGGGGATTTTAACAAAGTCAATTTGAAAAAAATGTTACCGAAGTTCTATCAACACATTGACTGTAGTACTCGCGCTGCTAAAACACTCGACCACTACTACTCCAACTTCCGGGATGCTTACAAGGCCCTCCCCCGCCATCCCTTCTGCAAAGCTGATCACAATTTTTCCATTTTGCTCCTCCCTTCCTCTAGGCAGAAACTCAAACAGGAGGTACCCGTGCTAAGGACTGGTCTGACCAATCATATCAAGATTGTTTTGATCACGCGGACTGGGATATGTTCCGGGCAGCGTCCGAGAACAACATAGACCAATACAGTGATACGGTGGCTGAGTTCATCAGGAAGTGTATAGGAGATGTTGTTCCCACTGTGACTATTAAAACCTACCCTAACAAGAACCCGTGGATAGATGACAGCATTCGTGCAAAACTGAAAGTGCGAAAATGTAGTTATTCCCTCCGTAAGGCAATCAAACACGCAAAACGTCAGTAAAGAGACAAAGTGGAGTCGCAATTCAATGGCCCAAACATGAGATGTATGTGGCAGGGTCTACAGACAATCACGGACTACAAACGAAAAACCAGCTACACCGCGGACACCTGACATCTTGCTTCCGGACAAGCTAAACATCTTCTTCGCCTGCTTTGAGGATAATACAGATGTTGCCCGCTATTTTGTGGTCTCTCCTTCTCCATGGCTGACATGAGTAAGGCATTTAAGCGTGTTAACCCTCGCAAAGCTGCAGACGGCATCCCTAGCTGCGTCCTCAGAGCATGCGCATACCAGCTGGCTGGAGTGTTTATGGACATGTTCAATATCTCCCTATCCAAGTCTGTTGTACTTCATACTTCCATCTGGACAAGAGGAATACCCATGTAAGAATGCTGTTCATTGACTATAGCTCAGCATTCAACCCCATAGTACCCTCCAAGCTCATCATTAAGTTTGAGGGGTCAACTGGGTCCTGGGCTTCCTGACGGGCCGCCCCCAGGTGGTGAAGATAGAAAGCAACATCTCCACCACTGATCCTCAACAATGGGGCCCCACAAGGATGCGTGCTCAGCCCCATCCTGCATTACCTGTTCACCAATGACTGTGTGGCCACGCACGCCTCCAACTCCATCATCAAGTTTGCAGATGACACAACAGTAGTAGGCATGATTACCAACAATGACGAAACAACCTACAGGGAGGAGGTCAGGGCCCTGGGAGTGTGGTGCAAGGAAAATAACCTCTCAACCAACATCAACAAAACAAAGGAGCTGATCGTGGACTTCAGGAAACAGCAGAGGGAGCACCCCCTATCCACATCGACGGGACAGCAGTGGAGAAGGTAGAAAGCTTCAAGTTCCTCGGGGGACACATCACTGACAAACTGAAATGGTCCACCCACACAGACAGTGCGGTGAAGAAGGCGCAACAGCGCCTTTTCAACCTCAGGAGGCTGAAGAAATTTGTCCTGGCACCTAGAACCCTTACAAACCTTTTCATATGCACATTTGAGAGCATCCTGTCGGGCTGTATCACCGCTTGGTATTGTAACTGCACCGCCCGCAACCGCAGGGCTCTCCAGAGGGTGGTGCGGTATGCCCATGTAACCGATGTGAAATGGCTAGCTAGTTAGCGGTGGTGCGCGCTAATTGTGTTTCAATCTGTGACGTCACTCGCTCTGAGACCTTGAAGTAGTGGTTCCCCTTGCTCTGCAAGGGCCGCGGCTTTTGTGGAGCGATGGGTAACAATGCTTCGTGGGTGTCAGTTGTCTATGTGTGCAGAGGGTCCCTGGTTGCGGCGAGGGGATGGACTAAAGTTAAACTGTTACACCCAACACATCACCGGGGGCAAACTACCTGCCCTCCAGGACACCTACAGTACCCGATGTCACTGGAAGGCCAAAAATATAATCAAGGATAACAACCACCTGAGCCACTGCCTCTTCACCCTGCTAGCATCCAGAAGGCGAGATCAGTACAGGTGCATCAAAGCTGGGACCGAGAGATTGAAAAACAGCTTCTATCTCAAGGCCATCAGACTGCTAAACAGCAATCACAAACTCAGAGAGGCTGCTGCCTACATGGAGACCCAATCACTGGTCACTTTAACAAATGGATCACTAGTCACTTTAAACAATGTCACTTTAAATAATGCCACTTTTATAATGTTTACATATCTTACATTACTCATATCATATATATATACTGTATTTTATACCATCTATTGCACCTTGCCTATGTCGCTCGGCCATTGCTCATCCATGTATTTATATGTACATATTCTCATTCACCCCTTTTATATTTGTGTGTATTAGGTAGTTGTTGGGAATTTTTAGATTACTTGTTAGATATTACTGCACTGTCGGAACCAGAAGCACAAGCATTTCGCTACACTCGCATTAACATCTGCTAACCATGTTTATGTGACAAATAAATTTTGATTTGATTTTGATTTGATACTGTCCAATTTTCCTTATGCGTGCTTTATGTGGCAAGCTGTATATCACTCAAACAGGTATTCCTCAAAAACTTTTTTGTCACACTTTTAATTTTTTTTTAAAAGGCTAAATAAATAAATGGCACTACAGACACAACAAATGTTGCTTAACCCAAATCATTTATGTTTCACTGTGGATTATGTGACTCTCTACAGATCCATCACCCTGACTGTTAAACCGGTGCTTGGATTGTAGTTGGAGTACTGTTAAATCTCTGACAGGTGGCGCCAAACTCATGTTCTTTCTGGATATTACAGTATTTTGTCATGCAGGTTTTCAATAGAACAGCGTAATCTGGTTATGAACAACAAAGGAATTCTGAGATTATGTGATCATGTCAGTGCTTATTCAATCCATGTATAATATCAACATCAGGGTGGTATGACTCAGAACCAGTGGTACTCTCCATCAGGAATACTGTAGACTAGAGGTAGATCTGACACCACCACCACCAGCAGCAGTATCAAACCAAATCAAATCAAATGTTATTTGTCACATGCGCCAAATACAACAGGTGTAGACCTTACCGTAAAATGCTTACTTACAAGCCCTTAACCAACAATGCAGTTTTAAGAAAATAGAGTTTACTAAATTAACTAAAGTAAAATAATGCAAATAGTCCGGGTGGCCATTTGGTTACTATGGTCTATTAAAGAGAGTACTAGAATGCTATTTGGCCCTGAACAGAGGGTACACAGTGGCAGAATACCTGACCACTGTGACTGACCCAAACTTAAGGAAAGCTTTGACTATGTACAAACCCTCCCTAACCAAGACAACACTGGGCCAATTGTGCGTCGCCCCATGGACCTCCCGGTCGCGGCCAGCTGCTACAGAGCCTGGGCTCGAACCCAGGGTCTCTGGTGGCACAGCTAGCACTGCGATGCCTTAGACCACTGAGGCCGGTTGGGAAATGTTTTAATAGACACTGTGGGAACAACATCACCGATGCACTTGCTAATAAACTCGCTCACCGAATCAGCGTATTCATCAATGTTATTGTACGACGCTATGCGGAACATACCCAGTCCACGTGATCGAAGAAATCTTGAAGTGTGGAATCCGATTGGTCGGACCAGCATTGGACAGACCTGAGCATGGGCGTTTCCTGTTTTAGTTTCTGTCTATAGGCTGGGAGAAACAAAATGGAGTCGTGGTCAGATTTTCCGAAAGGAGGGCGGGGGAGGGCTTTATATGCATCGTGGAAGTTATAATAACAATGATCCAGGGTTTTGCCAGCCCGGGTCGCGCATGCTGATCAAATTTAGGGAGCCTTGTTTTCAGATTAGCCTTGTTAAAATCCCCAGCTACAATAAAGGCAGCCTCAGGATATGTGTTGTCCAGTTTACATATAGTCAAATGAAGTTATTTCAGGGCCGTCGATGTGTCTGCTTGGGGTGTGATATACACGACTGTGATTATGATCGAAGAGAATTCTCTTGGTAGATAACGCAGTCGACATTTGATTGTAAGGAGTTCTAAGTCAGGTGAACAAAAGGACTTGAGTTCCTGTATGTTGTTATGATCACACCAAGTCTCGTTAATCATAAGGCATACCCCCCCGCACTTCGTCTTACCAGAGGGATGTTTGTTTCTGTCGGCGTGATGGTGAAGATGCCAGGTGGCTGTACCGCTGTACTATGATGACATATCCTGAGTGAGCCATGTTTCCGTGAAACAAAGAACGTTACAATCTCTGATGTCTCTCTGGAAGGCAACCCTTGCTCGGATTTCGTCTACCTTGTTGTCAAGAGACTGGACGTTGGTGAGTAGTATGCTCGGGAGCAGTGCGAGATGTGCCCGTCTACGGAACCTGACCAGAAGACCACTCCGTCTGCCCCTTCTGCGGGGCCGTTGTTTTGGGTCGCCGGCTGGGATCCGATCCATTGTCCTGGGTGGTGGACCAAACAGAGGATCCGCTTCGGGAAAGTCGTATTCCTGGTCATAATGTTGGTGAGTTGACGTTGCTCTTATATCCAATAGTTCCTCCTGACTGTATGTCGTTAAACCTAATATTTCTTGGGGTAACAATGTAAGAAATAACACATAAAAAAACAAAATACTGCATAGTTTCCTAGGAACGAGAAGCGAGGCGGCCATCTCTGTCGGCGCCAGAAGTCGGAAGATATATACATAATATGACATTTGTAATGTCTTTATTGTTTTGGAACTTTTGTGAGTGTAATGTCGCTCTGGATAAGAGCGTCTGCTAAATGACTTAAATGTAAATGTAAATGTAATGTTCACTGTTCATTTTTATTGTTTATTTCACTTAACATATGTTTCCCATGCCAATAAAGCCCCTTGAATTGAATCAATAAGTGCATCTATGATGCCGTCCCCACAGTGACCATACGTACAAACCCCAACCAGAAGACATGGCAACATCCGCACTGAGGTAAAGGCTAGAGCTGCCACTTTCAAGGAGCGGGACTCTAACCCGAAAGCTTATAACAAATCCCGCTATGTCCTCCGATGAACCATCAAACAGGCAAAGCGTCAATACAGGACTAAGATCGAATCATACTACACCGGCCCTGACGCTTGTCGGATGTGGCAGGGCTTGCAAAACATTGCAGACTAGAAATGGAAGCACAGCCGACAGCTGCCCAGTGACACGAGCCTACCAGACGAGCTAAACTACGTCTATGCTCTCTTCGATGCAAATAACACTGAAACATGCATGAGAGCACCAGCTGTTCTGGAAGACTGTGTGATCACTGTCTCTGCAGCCGATGAGAGTAAGACCTTTAAACAGGTCAACATTCATGAGGCCGCAGGGCCAAACGGATTACCAGCATGTGTACTGTGAGCATGCGCTGACCAGCTGGCAAGTGTCTTTACTGACAGTTTTAACCTTTCCATGTCCGAGTCTGTAATACAAACATGTTTTAAGACCACCACCATAGTGCCTGTGCCCAAGAACACTAAGGTAACCTGCCTAAATGACTTCCAAACCGTAGCACTCATGTCTTTCGCCATGAAGTGCTTCAAAAGGCTGGTAATGACTCACTTCAACACCATTATCCCAGAAACCCTAGACCCACTCCAATTTGCATACCACACAACAGATCCACAAATTATGCAATCTCTATTGCACTCCACACTGCCCTTTCCCACCAGGACAAAAGGAAAACCTATGTGAGAATGCTGTTCATTGACTACAGCTCAGCGTTCAACACCATAGTGCCCTCAAAACTCATCAATAAGCTAATGACTAAACACTTCCCTCTGCAACTGGATCCTGGACTTCCTGACGGGCAGGGTGGTAAGGGTAGATAACAACACATCCGCCATGCTGATCTTCAACACAGGGCCCCACAAGGGTGTGTGCTCAGTCCCCTCCTGTTCTCCCTGTTCACTCATGACTGCACAATCAGGCATGACTCCAACACCATCATTAAGTTTGCCGATGACACAACAGTCGCCTGATCACCGACAATGACGAGACAGCCTATACGGAGGAAGTCAGAGACCTGGCCCTGTGGTGCCAGGACAACAACCTCTCCCTGAACGTGATCAAGACAAAGGAGATGACTGTGGACTACAGGAAAAAGAGGACCGAGCATGCCCCCATTCTCATCGACGGGGCGGCAGTGGAGCAGGTTGAGAGCTTCAAATTCCTTGGTGCCCATATCACCAACAAAATAACATGGTCCAAGCACACCAAGACAGTCGTGAAGAGGGCACGACACAACCTATTCCCCCTCAGGAGACTGAAAAGATTTGGCATGGGTCCTCAGATCCTCGTAAGGTTCTACAGCTGCACCATCGAGAGCATTCTGACTGGTTGCATCACTGCCTGGTATGGAAATTGCTCGGCCTCCAACCGTAAGGCACTACAGAGGGTAGTACGAACAGCCCAGTACATCACCGGGGCCAAGCTTCCTGCCATCCAGGACCTCTATACCAGGCGGTGTCAGAGGAAGGCCCTAAAAATTGTCAAAGACTCCAGCCACCCTAGTCATAGACTGTTCTCTCTTCTACCACACAGCAAACGGTACCAGAGTGCCAAGTCTAGGTCCAAAAGGCTTCTAAACAGCTTCTACCCCCAAGCCATAAGACTCCTGAACACCTAGTCAAATGGCTACCCAGAATATTTGCATTGCCCACCCCTTCTTTTACACTGCTGCTACCCTCTGTTGTTATCATCTATGCATAGTCACTTTAATAACTCTACAAACATGTACATATTACCTCAACTAACCCGTGCCCCCACACATTGACTCTGTACCGGTACCCCCCTGTATGTGGTGTTACTATTGTTATTTTACTGCTGCTCTTTAATTAATTGTTACTTTTATTTCTTATTCTTATCTGTATTTTTTAACTGCATTGTTGGATAGGGGCTCGTAAGTAAGCATTTCAATGTAAGGTTTCACTGTTGTATTCGGCACATGTGACTGATAACATTTGACTTGATTTGATTTGAGAAACAAGATTCTCTGGTCTGATGAAACCAAGATTAAACTCTTTGGCCTGAATGCTAAGCGTCACGTCTGGAGGAAACCTGGCACCATCCTTATGATGGAACATGGTGGTGGCAGCATCATGCTGTGGGGATGTTTTTCAGCGGCAGGATCAGGGGAATGATGAACGGAGCAAAGTACAGAGAGACTCTTGAATGAATGATGGAAACCTACTCCAGAGAGCTCAGGGCCTCAGACTGGGGCAAAGGTTCACTTTCCAACCGGACAACAATCCTAAGCACACAACCAAGACAATACAGGAGTGGCTTCCAGAACCCGGACTTGAACCCGATCAAACAGGTCTCTCCTATTTTCAGGAGAGACCTGAAAATAGCTGTCAGGTTGGATGCTCCCCATCCAACCTGACAGAGCTTAAGAGAATCTGCAGAGAAGAACGGGAGAAACTCCCCAAATACAGGTGTGCCAAGTTTGTAGCGTCATACCCAAGAATACTGAAGGTTGTATTAACTGCAGAAGGCGCATCAACAAAGTATCAAATCAATCAAATCAAATCAATTTATATAGCCCTTCGTACATCAGCTGATATCTCAAAGTGCTGTACAGAAACCCAGCCTAAAAACCCCACACAGCAAGCAATGCAGGTGTAGAAGCACGGTGGCTAGGAAAAACTCCCTAGAAAAGGCCAAAACCTAGGAAGAAACCTAGAGAGGAACCAGGCTATGAGGGGTGGCCAGTCCTCTTCTGGCTGTGCCGGCTGGAGATTATAACAGAACATGGCCAAGATGTTCAAATGTTCATAAATGACCAGCATGAACAAATAATAATAATCACAGTAGTTGTCGAGGGTGCAGCAAGTCAGCACCTCAGGAGTAAATGTCAGTTGGCTTTTCATAGCCGATCATTAAGAGTATCTCTACCACTCCTGCTGTCTCTAGAGAGTTGAAAACAGCAGGTCTGGGACAGGTAGCACGTCCGGTGAACAGGTCAGGATTCAATAGCCGCAGGCAGAACAGTTGAAACTGGAGCAGCAGCACGACCAGGTGGACTGGGGACAGCAAGGAGTCATCATACCAGGTAGTCCTGAGGCATGATCCTAGGGCTCAGGTCCTCCGAGAGAGAGAAAGAAAGAGAGAATTAGAGAGAGCATACTTAAATTCACACAGGACACCGGATAAGACAGGAGAAGTACTCCAGATATAACAAACTGACCCTAGCCCCCTGACCCATAAACTACTGCAGCATAAATACTGGAGGCTGAGACAGGAGGGGTCAGGAGACACTGTGGCCCCATCCAATGATACCCACGGACAGGGCCAAACAGGAAGGATATAACCCCACACACTTTGCCAAAGCACAGCCCCCACACCACTAGAGGGATATCTTAAACCACCAACGTACCATCCTGAGACAAGGCCGAGTATAACCCACAAAGATCTCCGCCACGGAACAACCCAAGGGGGGGCGCCAACCCAGACAGGAAGATCACATCAGTGACTCAACCCACTCAAGTGACGCACCCCTCCTAGGGACGGCATGAAAGAGCACCAGTAATCCAATGACTCAACCCCTGTAATAGGGTTTAGAGGCAGAGAATCCCAGTGGAAAGAGGGGAACTGGCCAGACAGAGACAGCAAGGGCGGTTCGCTGCTCCAGAGCCTTTCCGTTCACCTTCACACTCCTGGGCCAGACTACACTCAATCATATGACCCACTGAAGAGATAAGTCTTCAGTAAAGACTTAAAGGTTGAGACCGAGTTTGCGTCTCTCACATGGGTAGGCAGACCCTTCCATAAAAATGGAGTTCTATAGGAGAAAGCCCTGCCTCCAGCTGTTTGCTTGGAAATTCTAGGGACAATTAGGAGGCCTGCGTCTTGTGACCGTAGCGTACGTTTAGGTATGTACGGCAGGACCAAATCAGAGAGATAGGTAGGAACAAGCCCATGTAATGCTTTGTAGGTTAGCAGTAAAACCTTGAAATCAGCCCTTGCCTTGACAGGAAGCCAGTGTAGGGAGGCTAGCACTGGAGTAATAAGATGCAAATTTCTTGGTTCTAGTCAGGATTCTAGCAGCCGTATTTAGCACTAACTGAAGTTTATTTAGTGCTTTATCCGGGTAGCCGGAAAGTAGAGCATTGCAGTAGTCTAACCTAGAAAGTAACAAAAGCATGGATAAATTTTTCTGCATCATTTTTGGACAGAAAGTTTCTGATTTTTGCAATGTTACGTAGATGGAAAAAAGCTGTCCTTGAAACAGTCTTGATATGTTCATCAAAAGAGAGATCGGGGTCCAGAGTAACACAGAGGTCCTTCACAGTTTTATTTGAGACGACTGTACAACCATCAAGATTAATTGTCAGATTCAACAGAAGATCTCTTTGTTTCTTGGGACCTAGAACAAGCATATCTGTTTTGTCCGAGTTTAACAGTAGAATGTTTGCAGCCATCCACTTCCTTATGTCTGAAACACAGGCTTCTAGCGAGGGCAATTTGGGGGCTTCACCATGTTTCATTGAAATGTACAGCTGTGTGTCATCCGCATAGCAGTGAAAGTTAACATTATGTTTTCGAATGACATCCCCAAGAGGTAAAATATATAGTGAAAACAATAGTGGTCCTAAAACGGAACCTTGAGGAACACCGAAATTTACAGTTGATTTGTCAGAGGACAAACCATTCACAGAGACAAACTGATATCTTTCCGACAGATGAGATCTAAACCAGACCAGAACTTGTCCGTGTAGACCAATTTGGGTTTCCAATCTCTCCAAAAGAATGTGGTCATCGATGGTATCAAAAGCAGCACTAAGGTCTAGAGCACGAGGACAGATGCAGAGCCTCGGTCTGATGCCATTAAAAGGTCATGTACCACCTTCACAACTGCAGTCTCAGTGCTATGACCCACAAACAGGACCAAGCCTGACCTGCTGAGGAGTGACGGACTCCATCCTAGCTGGAGGGGTGCTCTCATCTTATCTACCAACATAGACAGGGCTCTAACTCCTCTAGCTCCACAATGAAATAGGGTGCAGGCCGGGCAGCAGGCTATTAGCCAGCCTGCCAGCATAGTGGAGTCTGCCACTAGCATAGTCAGTGTAGTCAGCTCAGCTATCACCATTGAGACCGTGTCTGTGCCTCGACCTAGGTTGGGCAAAACTAAACATGGCGGTGTTCGCCTTAGCAATCTCACTAGGATAAAGACCACCTCCATTCCTGTCATTACTGAAAGAGATCATGATACCTCACTTCTCAAAATAGGGCTACTTAATGTTAGATCCCTTACTTCAAAGGCAATTATAGTCAATGAACTAATCACTGATCATAATCTTGATGTGATTGGCCTGACTGAAACATGGCTTAAGCCTGATGAATTTACTGTGTTAAATGAGGCCTCACCTCCTGGCTACACTAGTGACCATATCCCCGTGCATCCCGCAAAGGCGGAGGTGTTGCTAACATTTACGATAGCAAATTTCAATTTACAAAAAAAAAAAATGACGTTTTCGTCTTTTGAGCTTCTAGTCATGAAATCTATGCAGCCTACTCAATCACTTTTATAGCTACTGTTTACAGGCCTCCTGGGCCATATACAGCATTTCTCACTGAGTTCCCTGAATTCCTATCGGACCTTGTAGTCATTGCAGATAATATTCTAATCTTTGGTGACTTTAATATTCACATGGAAAAGTCCACAGACCCACTCCAAAAGGCTTTCGGAGCCATCATCGACTCAGTGGGTTTTGTCCAACATGTCTCTGGACCCACTCACTGTCACAGTCATACGCTGGACCTAGTTTTGTCCCATGGAATAAATGTTGTGGATCTTAATGTTTTCCTCATAATCCTGGACTATCGGACCACCATTTTATTACGTTTGCAATTGCAACAAATAATCTGCTCAGACCCCAACCAAGGAACATCAAAAGTCGTGCTATAAATTCACAGACAACACAAAGATTCCTTGATGACCTTCCAGACTCCCTCTGCCTACCCAAGGACGCCAGAGGACAAAAATCCGTTAACCACCTAACTGAGTATCTCAATTTAACCTTGCGCAATACCCTAGATGCAGTTGCACCCCTAAAAACTAAAAAATGTCTCATAAGAAACTAGCTCCCTGGTACACAGAAAATACCCGAGCTCTGAAGCAAGCTTCCAGAAAATTGGAACGGAAATGGCGCCACACCAAACTGGAAGTCTTCCGACTAGCTTGGAAGGACGGTACCGTGCAGTACCGAAGAGCCCTTACTGCTGCTCGATCATCCTATTTTTCCAACTTAATTGAGGAAAATAAGAACAATCCGAAATTCCTTTTTGATACTGTCGCAAAGCTAACTAAAAAGCAGCATTCCCCAAGAGAGGATGACTTTCACTTTAGCAGTGATAAATTCATGAACTTCTTTGAGGAAAAGATTATGATTATTAGAAAGCAAATTACGGACTCCTCTTTAAACCTGCGTATTCCTCCAAACCTCAGTTGTCCTGAGTCTGCACAACTCTGCCAGGACCTAGGATCAAGAGAGACGCTCAAGTCTTTTAGTACTATATCTCTTGACACAATGATGAAAATAATCATGGCCTCTAAACCTTCAAGCTGCATACTGGACCCTATTCCAACTAAACTACTGAAAGAGCTGCTTCCTGTGCTTGGCCTCCTATGTTGAACATAATAAACGGCTCTCTATCCACTGGATGTGTACCAAACTCACTAAAAGTGGCAGTAATAAAGCCTCTCTTGAAAAAGCCAAACCTTGACCCAGAAAATATAAAAAACTATCGGCCTATATCGAATCTTCCATTCCTCTCAAAAATTTTAGAGAAGGCTGTTGCGCAGCAACTCACTGCCTTCCTGAAGACAAACAATGTATACGAAATGCTTCAGTCTGGTTTTAGACCCCATCATAGCACTGAGACGGCACTTGTGAAGGTGGTAAATGACATTTTAATGGCAACGGACCGAGGCTCTGCATCTGTCCTCGTGCTCCTAGACCTTAGTGCTGCTTTTGATACCATCGATCACCACATTCTTTTGGAGAGATTGGAAACCCAAATTGGTCTACACGGACATGTTCTGGCCTGGTTTAGATCTTATCTGTCGGAAAGATATCAGTTTGTCTCTGTGAATGGTTTGTCCTCTGACAAATCAACTGTAAATTTCGGTGTTCCTCAAGGTTCTGTTTTAGGACCACTATTGTTTTCACTATATATTTTACCTCTTGGGGATGTTATTCGAAAACATAATGTTAACTTTCACTGCTATGCGGATGACACACAGCTGTACATTTCAATGAAACATGGTGAAGCCCCAAAATTGCCCTCGCTAGAAGCATGTGTTTCAGACATAAGGATGTGGATGGCTGCAAACTTTCTACTATTAAACTCGGACAAAACAGAGATGCTTGTTCTAGGTCCCAAGAAACAAAGAGATCTTCTGTTGAATCTGACAATTAATCTTAATGGGTGTACAGTCGTCTCAAATAAAACTGTGAAGGACCTCGGCGTTACTCTGGACCCTGATCTCTCTTTTGAAGAACATATCAAGACCATTTCGAGGACAGCTTTTTTCCATCTACGTAACATTGCAAAAATCAGAAACTTTCTGTCCAAAAATGATGCAGAAAAATTAATCCATGCGTTTGTCACTTCTAGGTTAGACTACTGCAATGCTCTATTTTCCGGCTACCCGGATAAAGCACTAAATAAACTTCAGTTAGTGCTGAATACGGCTGCTAGAATCCTGACTAGAACCAAAAAATTTGATCATATTACTCCAGTGCTAGCCTCTCTACACTGGCTTCCTGTCAAAGCAAGGGCTGATTTCAAGGTTTTACTGCTAACCTACAAAGCATTACATGGATTTGCTCCTACCTATCTCTCTGATTTGGTCCTGCCGTACATACCTAAACGTACGCTACGGTCACAAGACGCAGGCCTCCTAATTGTCCCTAGAATTTCTAAGCAAACAGCTGGAGGCAGGGCTTTCTCCTATAGAGCTCCATTTTTATGGAACGGTCTGCCTACCCATGTCAGAGACGCAAACTCGGTCTCAACCTTTAAGTCTTTACTGAAGACTCATCTCTTCGGTGGGTCATATGATTGAGTGTAGTCTGGCCCAGGAGTGGGAAGGTGAACGGAAAGGCTCTGGAGCAACGAACCGCCCTTGCTGTCTCTGCCTGGCCGATTCCCCTCTTTCCACTGGGATTCTCTGCCTCTACCCTGTTACGGGGGCTGAGTCACTGGCTTACTGGGGCTCTCTCATGCCGTCCCTGGGGGGGTGCGTCACCTGGGTGGGTTGATTCACTGTTGTGGTCGGCCTGTCTGGGTTGGCGCCCCCCCCTTGGGTTGTGCCGTGGCGGAGATCTTTGTGGGCTATACTTGGCCTTGTCTCAGGATGGTAAGTTGGTGGTTGAAGATATCCCTCTAGTGGTGTGGGGGCTGTGCTTTGGCAAAGTGGGTGGGGTTATATCCTTCCTGTTTGGCCCTGTCCGGGGGTGTCCTCGGATGGGGCCACAGTGTCTCCTGACCCCTCCTGTCTCAGCCTCCACTATTTATGCTGCATTAGTTTATGTGTCGGGGGGCTAGGGTCAGTTTGTTATATCTGGAGTACTTCTCCTGTCCTATTCGGTGTCCTGTGTGAATCTAAGTGTGCGTTCTCTAATTCTCTCCTTCTCTCTTTCTTTCTCTCTCTCGGAGGACCTGAGCCCTAGGACCATGCCCCAGGACTACCTGACATGATGACTCCTTGCTGTCCCCAGTCCACCTGGCCATGCTGCTGCTCCAGTTTCAACTGGCCTGGGCCCTAGGACCATGTCCCAGGACTACCTGACATGATGACTCCTTGCAGTCCCCAGTCCACCTGGCCATGCTGCTGCTCCAGTTTCAACTGTTCTGCCTTACTATTATTCAACCATGCTGGTCATTTATGAACATTTGAACATCTTGGCCACGTTCTGTTATAATCTCCACCCGGCACAGCCAGAAGAGGACTGGCCACCCCACATATGCTCTCTCTAATTCTCTCTTTCTTTCTCTCTCTCGGAGGACCTGAGCCCTAGGACCGTGCCCCAGGACTACCTGACATGATAACTCCTTGCTGTCCCCAGTCCACCTGACTGTGCTGCTGCTCCAGTTTCAACTGTTCTGCCTTATTATTATTCGACCATGCTGGTCATTTATGAACATTTGAACATCTTGGTCATGTTCTGTTATAATCTCTACCCGGCACAGCCAGAAGAGGACTGGCCACCCCACATAGCCTGGTTCCTCTCTAGGTTTCTTCCTAGGTTTTGGCCTTTCTAGGGAGTTTTTCCTAGCCACCGTGCTTTTACACCTGCATTGTTTGCTGTTTGGGGTTTTAGGCTGGGTTTCTGTACAGCACTTTGAGATATCAGCTGATGTACGAAGGGCTATATAAATAAATTTGATTTGATTTGATATGATGGGGTCTAAGACTAAAGCATTTCATATGAATTGTTTGTCTTCAGTGCCTTGGGCTTGGACTGGGCTGGGATGCAGTGGGCTTGCTGACAGGCACTGGGCTGGGGTGCAGTGGGCTTGCTGACAGGCACTGGGCTGAGGTGCAGTGGGCTTGCTGACAGGCACTTGGCTGGGGTGCAGTGGGCTTGCTGACAGGCACTGGGCTGGGGTGCAGTGGGCTTGCTGACAGGCACTGGGCTGAGGTGCAGTGGGCTTGCTGACAGGCACTGGGCTGGGGTGCAGTGGGCTTGCTGACAGGCACTGGGCTGGGGTGCAGTGGGCTTGCTGACAGGCGTTGGGCTGGGGTGCAGTGGGCTTGCTGACAGGCACTGGGCTGGGGTGCAGTGGGCTTGCTGACAGGCACTGGGCTGGGGTGCAGTGGGCTTGCTGACAGGCGTTGGGCTGGGGTGCAGTGGGCTTGCTGACAGGCACTGGGCTGGTGTGCAGAATTCTGCTTTCTAGCAGGAACTGGGACTCGGGCTGCAGTCAGAATCACTGCACAGTTGCACTGTGCGCCTGTCACGCACCTCTGTGTTCTGTGTTCTGGAACATTACACCTTGTGCCTCAGTGCCTCCGTGGATACACCAACTCAGAGCAACGATAATACACTGACTATAGTATTCCTCATAGAAGGTATTCAAATGCTCTAACCTGGGCATTTGCTACAATTCTAATGTTGGGATGAAGCAGAACATACAAATCCAATGGACTTTCGTTAACATTGGACAATAAAGTAATCTTTACACTAATCTTAGGTGAGTGTACACATCAGACCAATGCACGGTCTTAGCTGGAGAAGGAATCCCTGAGAGGTTAGAGCCTCCCACTATTGTCCTCAAAGGTCCCCATGCTAACTCAGCAGATCTCCACACTGACTCAGGGAAACAGATCAACTGTGTGTGTCCAAAATCGCACCCTATTCAAAATGGCACCCTATTCCCTGTATAGTGCACTACTTTTGACCAAAACCATATGGGCCCTGGTCAATAGTAGTGCACTATATAGGGAATATGCTGCCATTTGTTATGGATGTTTGTCTGAGGTTACTTAAACTCCCCCCGGATCTAGGTCCATGAGACTCTTAAGCCACTTAATAGCTTGTTGTACAGCCCAGTGTAGATAAGCAGTGCTTGATTTGGTATGGAAGAAGTGGAGGAGCAGTCTTTTTACAAGTCGGTCCATGCTACAGAAACCTCTGATGATTTACTGTTAACGGATTATACACGTTTTCCATGACTCCTCCATTACTTTTAACTAAATTATCATGACTATTATTATTATTCCAAATAAAAAATATTGTCATTTAGAGCATTTATTTGCAGAAAATGACAACTGGTCAAAATAGCAAAAATGATAGGGTGCTGTCAGACCTCGAATAATGCAAATAAAATAAGTTAATTTTTAAACAACACAAGACTAATGAGTTCAGAAATCAATATTTGGTGGAATAACCCTGATTTTCAATCACAGATTTCATGCCTCTTGTCCTGCTCTCCACTGGTCTTTCACATTGATGTTGGGTGACTTTATGCCACTCCTGGCACAAATATTCAAGCAGCTCGGCTTTGTTTGATGGCTTGTGACCATCCATCTTCCTCTTGATCACATTCCAGAGGTTTTCAATGGGGTTCAGGTCTGGAGATTGGGCTGGCCATGACAGGGTCTTGATCTGGTGGTCCTCCATCCACACCTTGATTGACCTGGCTGTGTGGCAGGGTGCATTGTCCTGCTGGAAAAACCAATCCTCCAAGTTGGGGAACATTGTCAGAGCAGAAGGAAGCAAGTTTTCTTCCAGGACAACCTTGTACGTGGCTTAATTCATGCGTCCTTCACAAAGACAAATCTGCCCGATTCCATCCTTGCTAAAGCACCCCCAGATCATCACCGATCCTCCACCAAATTTCACAGTGGGTGCGAGATACTGTGGCTGTAGGCCTCTCCAGGTCTCGTGAAATTTAGTGGAGGATCAGTGATGATCAACCTTTTTGCCAGGGTGTGTGAATCAGCGATAGACTACTTTGTTTTTATAGAGGAAGCAATTCCCCAAAAATGAAAAAGTGCTGGTATGGTGTTCTGGACAGCTCCAGTCCAAGTCAAGCACTGCAGATAAGGCAACACTGGGCTTCATTGACCTATTGAGGTAAACACTATTGGCTGCTACTCTTTCTGCATGTTTATTCAGTTAATACACACACACACACCAACACTTTGCATCTGGTCCAACACATAGCATGCACAGCCCTTCTAGTCGGATCTGCCCTGGCCAAAGGACCAGTTTTTTTGTAGATACACACACTCTCTCTTTCTCTCATTATCTCTCTTCCTACCTCCTCTCCCCCTCAGACAATGCTGTGGTTGTGGAACCAGCCTCTGGTCTTGGAGCAGACCTGTTGGATCTCTACCAGAGAGGAAAAGGATCTTCCATCAGCATCCGTGGGGGAGCAGGTCTTCTCCTGTCACAGGTAATCAATCATCAATAAATCACTCAATCCAATGTATTACTGTAAGCCCTTTTTGCATCGGCAGTGGTCATAAAGGGACAGTAACTTTGCCTAGACCCCACAGAGTCAGCAGAAGAACTGTGTCCAGGAAGAACTTCCTAGAAGGAAGAAACCTAGTAACATAAGAAAGTCTAAAGGTTTCATTCATCAATATTTATGTAGGAGAATGCCTATGATTGCTTTGTTTTGTTTTTATCTCCGACACAAAAGCTCTCCTGGGACGTATCAAACCTCTGGACATCTCAATTGCTCTTCGATCTGTGCGTAGTTGGATACAACTCAATAGGTCGTAGGTGTATTATGTTCAGAAAGCAGTTATAGTTGATAACATCACGGCAACATAGAACAATTCTCTTGTATTATATAGACTTTTACTGATGCTCCAACATGCCTTGACTGGTGGGTAGTTCCTTGTGATAGTGGTAAACATGCAAGGCCCTTCGGAAGTGGAATGAGTAGAGATACTGCTATAGATCTGCTTACACTGCTGATACATACCGATGTGCTTCTTCTACATTCATAGTATGATACCATGTAAACTCAGCAAAAAAAGAAACATCCTCTCACAGTCAACAGCGTTTATTTTCAGCAAACTTAAATATTGTAAATATTGTATGAACATAACAAGATTCAAGAACTGAGACATAAACTGACCAAGTTCCACAGACATGTGACTAGTAGAAATTGAATAATGTGTCCCTGAACAAAGAGGGGATCAAAATCAAAAGTAACAGTCAGTATCTGGTGTGGCCACCAGTTGCATTAAGTACTGCAGTGCATCTCCTCCTCATGGACTGCACCAGATTTGCCAGTTCTTGCTGTGAGATGTTACCCCACTCTTCCACCAAGGCACCTGCAAGTTCCTGGACATTTCTGGGGGGAATGGCCCTAGCCCTCACCCTCCGATCCAACAGGTCCCAGACGTGGTCCCAGACGATTGAGATCCGGGCTCTTCGCTGGCCATGGCAGAACACTGACATCCCTGTCTTGCAGAAAATCACGCACAGAACGAGCAGCATGGCTGGTGGCATTGTCATGCTGGAGGGTCATGTCAGGAAGAGCCGGCAGGAAGGGTACATGAGGGAGGAGGATGTCTTCCCTGTAACGCACAGCATTTAGATTGACTGCAATGACAGCCAGCTCAGTCCGATGATGCTGTGACACACCGCCCCAGACCATGACAAACCCTCCACCTCCAAAACGATCCCTCTGCAGAGTACAGGCCTCAGTGTAATGACGATAAACGTGGATCTGACCATTATCCTGGTGAGACAAAACTGTGACTCGTCAGTAAAGAGCACTTTTTGCCAGTCCTGTCTGGTCCAGCGACGGTGGGTTTGTGCCCATAGGCGATGTTGTTGCCGGTGATGTCTGTTGAGGAGCTGCCTTGCAACAGGCCTACAAGCCCTCAGTCCAGCCTCTCAGCCTATTGCGGACAGTCTGAGCACTGATGGCGGGATTGTGCGTTCCTGGTGTAACTCGGGCAGTTGTTGTTGCCATCCTGCACCTGTCCTACAGGTGTGATGTTCAGATGTACCAATCCTGTGCAGGTGTTGTTACACGTGGTCTGCCACTGCAAGGACGATCAGCTGTCCGTCCTGTCTCCCTGTAGCGCTGTCTTAGGCGTCTCATCTACAGCCACATCTGCAGTCCTCATGCCTCCTTTCAGCAAGCCTAAGGCACGTTCACGCATATGAGCAGGGACCCTGGGCATCTTTATTTAGGTGTTTTTCAGAGTCAGTAGACAGGCCTCTTTAGTGTCCTAAGTTTTCTTAAATAACTGTGACCCTAATTGCCTACCGTGTCTTAATAGCCATTCCACAGGTGCATGTTCGTTAATTGTTTATGATTCATTGAACAAGCATGGGAAACAGTGTTTAAACCCTTTACAATGAAGATCTGTGAAGTTACTTGGATTTTTACGAATTATCTTTGAAAGACAGTGTCCTGAAAAAGGGACGTTTCTTTTTGTGTCACACATGAAATCATGAGTGTTATGCATTTGCGTAGAGAATTCACTTTTAAGGGAGATTTGCAGAGATTGTATTCCAAAATGTTAACCAATCTAAATAGTTGGATTTCAGTATAATCACAAATAAATGGTCATGGTTACTCATTCATTCTCCATTGACCTTTGAATCAAAAATCAACCCGAAATAGCTCCCCAGACCAGAATTTAATTAAAGCAATAATGTGAAACACTACCTTCTGTCTCTGTGTGACAAGATCTTGCTTATATACAGTATCTCCCATGTTTAGGTTATCATCATTCATTGATAAAAGCTAAGCTGTACCACTCAATCCCAGTCCTCAAGGCCAGAGTGTTTCACCCAGCCATTACGCTGTGGTGAGGTCACTCAGTGGTGCAGAGGTAGGCTACAAAGTAGTAGCTGGCCTATAACCATGGAAACAGGTTTCTACCTCCCTGCCTCCTTGCCTGTGTTCAGGGGATCTACCCAGCCAGTCAGCCAGCCAGCCAACCAGCCAGTGAAATGCAGCACCTCTCCTTTCCTCTGTCAGATGAAAGTGGGGCAAGCCTTTTTTTGTGTTACTGTAGCATAGCACCATGCTGTGAGAGCCTTGACTGCCTGCTGAATCTGATCAGTATGGTAGCCCACTGGTGCCTGCCTGCCTGCCTCTCTTCTCTCTCACTCCCCACTTCTATCCACACCACTCTACTGGGACAGCTGTGTGATTTCTTTCATCACTCCATCATCCATCCCTCTATCCCCACCTCCCTCTGTGGGGGGAAGAGAAGAGATATTCCCCTTCTCACGGAAACTGACTGACAATCCCAATCTAGAGCCTTTAACTTTCAGCAGAACTTTAAGCAGCAGAGACTCCTACAGCTCATTGTATGGAGCAGGCTGAGTCACTCTTCTATTAGACACACAGAAGGACATGTTTCACACAGTAGGCTGACAGTGCTAATAAAGTACCTTAGTGTGGAGTACACTACTGCCTCACCATGACCACGCTATGTGAAATGTCTTTAGTGTCTCCCAATAAGTGTGGCCAATGTTCTTATTATTATTGTCTGCCATTTAGCAGACGCTTTTATCCAAAGCGACTTAGTCATGTGTGCATACATTTTCATATGGGTGGCCCCAGCGAGATAGCAGCCAGTGTTTAAGTAATAGCGACAGTAATCACTGAGGATCACCACACACCCACACACACACACACACACACACACACACACACACACACACACACACACACACACACACACACACACACACACACACACACACACACACACACACACACACACACACACAGACACACAGACTCACACAATGCCAAATACAGTCAGGGAGTGTAATTTCCTGATTCCACTCACTCAGATATCCACACGGTGAGCGAGGTCATCTACTGTAGTTAAGTCCTCTCTATCATTCTTCTGATGGGAAGATCCCCCACAACCCCTTGCTGTCAGATTAGTGTGGCAGCAGAGACAATCGAGGCAGCCCTATCTCCTCAAGGGAGACTAATGTTACTAGTCTCTGTGACTGGCTGATCTGAGAGTAACCCAGGACGACACACTCTGTCGCCATGGAGGACTCTGGGAAAAATTCCCCATAAGACTGATGTTCACAATGTTCTAGCGCTGCTCTTCGATTAGACTTGCATTTTATAAAAATATAATGTAGCAAAAAATAGATATGTTTACATGCTGTATGTTTTATTGAACCACTATTCATAGTGTGGGGTGGCCAGTCCTCTTCTGGCTGTGCCGGGTGGAGATTATAACAGAACATGGCCAAGATGTTAAAATGTTCATAAATGACCAGCATGGTCGAATAATAATAAGGCAGAACAGTTGAAACTGGAGCAGCAGCACAGCCAGGTGGACTGGGGACAGCAAGGAGTCATCATGTCAGGTAGTCCTGGGGCATGGTCCTAGGGCTCAGGTCCTCCGAGAGAGAGAAAGAAAGAGAGAATTAGAGAGAGCGTATGTGGGGTGGCCAGTCCTCTTCTGGCTGTGCCGGGTGGAGATTATAACAGAACATGGCCAAGATGTTCAAATGTTCATAAATGACCAGCATGGTTGAATAATAATAAGGCAGAACAGTTGAAACTGGAGCAGCAGAATGGCCAGGTGGACTGGGGACAGCAAGGAGTCATCATGTCAGGTAGTCCTGGGGCATGGTCCTAGAACCACAACACCACACCTGTCCCTCTCACCCAGCCCTCTCTCCCAGTCAGAGCCACAACCCAACCTCACCCAAGCCTCTCTCACAGTCAGAACCACAACCCAACCTCACCCAGCCTTCTCTCCCAGTTGGAACCACAACCCAACCTCACCCGGCCCACTCTCCCAGACAGAACCACAACCCAACCTCACCCAGCCCTATCTAGCAGCAGACATGTTGAGTCTGGAGGGACTGAAGGACGTGATTGAGATGGGTTTGACTAGAGACTATTGCCGCCGCTTCCCTGAAGGAAGGTTAGCTAGGTTACTGAACAGGTATGTTTGGTAGCCCCCCCACACACACACATATACACAAACACACACACCACACACATACACAAACACACACACCACACACATACACAAACACACACACACCACACATATACACAAACACACACACACCACACACATACACAAACACACACACCACACACATACACAAACACACACACCACACATATACACAAACACACACACCACACACATACACAAACACACACACCACACACACATACACAAACACACAATACATGTTTGTTTTTTTGTATTTTATATGGCTCTCTTGTGGAGTGTTTTAGGTTTCTTAACATTTCGATGCTTCTTTGATCTGCCCTAGCCTGGTCCCAGATCTGTTTGTGCTCTCTTGCCAACTTCGTAGGAATTACCTATACAGCACAAACAGATCTGGGACCAGGCTCTATCAATCCTACATCTGCAGAAAGAGAGATGTAGGATTTAGATTTAGCTGCTCAAAACAAAAGATAGAACAGCCTTCTGTTTTGGTACCTTACCTGCCTGCCTGTACAGTTTTTTACCTCGCAGGCATCCCTGCACCCTTTCCTGTCCCGCTGTGTTTTCAGTTCTCTGAACAGCCTCTGTTTCATCACTCCTACCTCATAATTTGCCTCTGATACAGCTGATATGGCGTGTTCTGTTCTGCCCCCTGTTCTGTTCTTCTCCCTGTTCTGTTCTGCCCCCTGGTTCTGTTCTGCCACCTGCGACAGACAGCTTAGATTTACCCGTCAGCAGGCACAGAGAGAACTCTCTTTTATCTCTTTTCACTCCTATTACAAAACAATGTTCCTGTGACCAGTGTCAGACGTATTACCCATCTGTGTGTCAACTGCAAACAGTCTAACACTGTTTTTGTAACTAGTTTATTAAGGCTTTTATTCCAGAAAACTGTTTTTGTAACTAGTTTATTTCTCCCTCACTGACCTTAAAGAGCTTTTTATGTCTATATTTTGGTTTGGTCAGGGTGGGATTTGGGTGGGCATTCTATGTTCTTTTTTCTATGTTTTTGTATTTCTTTGTTTTACCCGGGTATGGTTCTCAATCAGGGACACCTGTCTATCGTTGTCTCTGATTGGGAACCATACTTAGGTAGCTTTTTCCCACATGGTTTTTGTGGGTAGTTGTTTTCTGTTTAGTGATTTGCACCTGACAGGACTGTTTCGGTTTCGTTTATTCACTTTGTCATTTTTGTTTCAGTGTTCTGTTTAATAAAAGTCATGAACACTTACCACGCTGTGCTTTGGTCCGATTCCTCCTCATCTGATGACGACACCCGTTACATTATTAAGGCTTTTATCCTCAGTCCCAGATGCTAATATATGCATATTATGAATAGTATTGGATAGAAAATACTCTGAAGCTTATAAAACTGTTTGAATGATGTCTGTGAGTATAACAGAACTCATATGGCAGGCAAAAACCTGGGAAGAAATCCAAACAGGAAGTGGGAAATCTGAGGTTGGTCGTATTTCAACCCAGCCCCTATCGAATACACAGTGGGATATTGGTTATGTTGCACTTCCTAAGGCCTGATGTCAACCGTCTTTAGAAACTTGAATGAGGCTTCTACTGTGATGTGGGGCCGGATGAGAGCTCTTTGAGTCAGTGGTCTGGCAGAGAGCCAGGTCCTAGTCACGCGCATTTCACATGATAGCAACCTGCGTTCCATGGCTTTTCTACAGACAATGTAATTCTCCGGTTGGAACGTTATTGAAGATTTATGATAAAAACATCCTAAAGATTGATTCTATACTTAGTTTGAAATGTTTCTACGACCTGTAATATAACTTTTTTAAGTTTTCGTCCGACGTTCGGTTGGACCTGCACGGCTTTTGGGTTTGTGTGCTAAACACCCAAACAAAAGTAGCTACTTGGACAAATATAATGGACATTATCGAACAAATTAAACATTTATTGTGGAACTGGGATTCCTGGGAGTGCATTCTGATGAAGATCATCAAAGGTAAGGGAATGTTTATAATGTTATTTCTGATTTCTGTTGACTCCAACATGAAGGATCTTTTTTTTCTGAGCGCCATTCTTAGATTAAATCAAATCAAATCAAATATATTTGTCACATACACATGGTTAGCAGATGTTAATGCGAGTGTAGCGAAATGCTTGTGCTTCTAGTTCAGACAATGCAGTTATGAGATGAGTAATGTAGGGTATGTAAACAAAGTGGCATAGTTTAAAGTGGCTAGTGATACATGTATTACATAAAGATGCAGTAGATGATAGAGTACAGTATATACATATACATATGAGATGAATAATGTAGGGTATGTAAACATTAGGGATATATTTTACATACATTTCCATCTGCTGTTTCCTGAAGTCCACAATCATCTCCTTAGTTTTGTTGACGTTGAGTGTGAGGTTATTTTCCTGACACCACACTCCGAGGGCCCTCACCTCCTCCCTGTAGGCCTACCACTGTACTGTCGTCCGCAAACTTGATGATTGAGTTGGAGGCGTGCATGGCCACGCAGTCGTGGGTGAACAGGGAGTACAGTCTCTCAAAGCACTTCATGATGACGGAAGTGAGTGCTACGGGGCGGTAGTCGTTTAGCTCAGTTACCTTAGCTTTCTTGGGAACAGGAACAATGGTGGCCCTCTTGAAGCATGTGGGAACAGCAGACTGGGATAAGGATTGATTGAATATGTCCGTAAACACACCAGCCATTGATTATTGCATGGTTTGCTTTTTCCGTAAAGTTTTTTTGAAATCTGACACAGTGGTTGCATTAAGGAGAGGTATCTATATTTCCATGTCTAACAATTGTATTTTCATCGACATTTATATTTGAGTATTTCTGTAAAATGATTTGGCTCTCTGCAATATCACCGTATGTTTTTAATTATGAGATTTCTGTTGTTTTGAATTTGGCGCCCTGCACTTTCACTGGCTGTTGTCATATTGATCCCGTTAATGGGATTGCAGCCCTAGTTAACAGCTTCTACCCCCAAGCGATATGACTGCTGAACAATTAATCAAATGCCCAGCCGGATTATTTACATTGACACCCCACCCCTTTGTTTTTATACTGCTGCTACTCGCTGTTTATTATCTATGCATAGTCACTTTACCCCTACCTATATGTACAAATGACCTTGACTGACCTTTACCCCCGCACATTGACTCGGTACCGGTACCCCCTGTATATAGCCTCATGATTGTTATTTTATTGTGTTACTTTTTATTTTATTCTTTACTTTAGTTTTTTTAGTAAATATTTTCTTAACTCTATTTCTTGAACTGCATTGTTGGTTAAGGGCTTGTAAATTAGCATTTCACGGTAAGGTAATACCATTTGTATTCGGCACGTGACAAATACAATTTGATTTGATTTGATTTTATTCCATTGCAATTCAGTCATTCGGTAAACTGAAATCCCAATTTAGTGTAATTGACCCCAATCCGGTTTATCACCTTCAACATTTTATATCATTGAATAAGAAGAGTGACTTAATCTGCATCATCCAGAGTACGATAGACGTGAGAATGAGGATTGTGTAAGTGTTCCTCAACAGGGCCAACATTAGGTCACCATGTTGTCCTATGTTATTCCCTATGTTATGGAGGTCACTAGCTATAATAGCTATCCAAACGTCTCTGAGAATCTAACAGAAGTTGTATTAATGCCCCCAAAAATAAGTCACCTCCGCCATGGGCATTGTGTAAATAGTGACAGCCTTGTTTGTTTTTCAGTCTGGTCATTCAGGCCTAACTCTAACTTCACCATCTGTGTGTGGATTTAATCTGGCAGAAAAATACACACAACAAAACAACTAAAACCCCAATGGGAAGTTTACATTACAGTATAACTTTTTAATAATCCTTTAGTCATGGTACAGTATGCTTTCAGATGAGCTGCTGTGTCAGATGTCAGAGAGACAGGCCCAGGTTCATTTTGTCCTTCCTTTGTTTGAAGCAGGAGTCAGTTGGAGTACTAATTGTGAGAATTATCTGAACAGATCAATAATTTGCAGCTCAGCAGAGGCTTTTTCCTTGTGGGACTTCCACAGCCTCTCCGTTCATTCACTACTCCTGACACTTCAGCATGGTGGTTACAAGCGTTGTTGTTGTTGTTGTTGAGGACTAGGCCACCTGAGGTTATGCTTTCCTTTCCATCCTCCTTACCACAAATTGCCTTAAGCAGAGATCTGTATATAATGATGAGATGCTCCACCCAAACAATTGGAGTCGTTGTCCTAAAGGCGGGAAGACAGGCGACAAGCTTAGGTTGCATATTAAGCCCATAGAAACGCATTGGGCTTACTTTGGACCAATTTTGGCGAGTGAAGCCTCTCACTTCGCGTCTTCCTCTTTGCCTTAAATCACATTTCCCTTTACCTCAGACCACCCCTACATAGACCCACTTTCTACCCACAAAGTAACTGTCTGGTGAGGATCGGATTGGCATTGCGGTAAACACAGAGAGCAATGTGGGAATGTAGATCAGAAGGATAGTATTTTTACTATGAAAGTTGTGGTAAGCTGATTGGTTGTGATGTTGTGGGTGCGTGGGCCGGGATGTGCTGCCTGCCTCCAGTCCGCAGTGGGCGAAGTGTTTGAGTCACGTGTGTGTGTGTGTGCGTGTGTCTGTGAGGAGGCGCTGACATTCTCACCCCTCGGGAGCTAACCAACCATCTCTGGCCACTACCCTGAAAATGGGACTAAGAATCTGAGTTCAGTTTCACTCCATTTCAGCGACGATACTGGATTTCATCACTTCTCTCAGTACCACTGCCTTAACTAAAAGTTGTTGAACAGTCCTAGGATGCGTCTCAAATGGCACCCTGTTTCCTGTAGTGTACTACTATGAGTCCTGGTCAAAAGTGGTCCACTATAGGAAATAGTGCCATTTGGGGACACACACACACACACACACACACACACACACACACACACACATTTAAGTCATTTAGCAGACGCTCTTATCCAGAGCGACTTACAAATTGGTGCATTCACCTTATGACATCCAGTGGAACAGCCACTTTACAATAGTGCATCTAAATCTTTTAAGGGGGTGAGAAGGATTACTTTATCCTATCCTAGGTATTCCTTAAAGAGGTGGGGTTTCAGGTGTCTCCGGAAGGTGGTGATTGACTCCGCTGTCCTGGCGTCGTGAGGGAGTTTGTTCCACCATTGGGGGGCCAGAGCAGCGAACAGTTTTGGCTGGGCTGAGCGGGAACTGTACTTCCTCAGTGGTAGGGAGGCGAGCAGGCCAGAGGTGGATGAACGCAGTGCCCTTGTTTGGGTGTAGGGCCTGATCAGGGCCTGGAGGTACTGAGGTGCCGTTCCCCTCACAGCTCCGTAGGCAAGCACCATGGTCTTGTAGCGGATGCGAGCTTCAACTGGAAGCCAGTGGAGAGAGCGGAGGAGCGGGGTGACGTGAGAGAACTTGGGAAGGTTGAACACCAGACGGGCTGTGGCGTTCTGGATGACTTGTAGGGGTTTAATGGCACAGGCAGGGAGCCCAGCCAACAGCGAGTTGCAGTAATCCAGACGGGAGATGACAAGTGCCTGGATTAGGACCTGCGCCGCTTCCTGTGTGAGGCAGGGTCGTACTCTGCGGATGTTGTAGAGCATGAACCTACAGGAACGGGCCACCGCCTTGATGTTAGTTGAGAACGACAGGGTGTTGTCCAGGATCACGCCAAGGTTCTTAGCGCTCTGGGAGGAGGACACAATGGAGTTGTCAACCGTGATGGCGAGATCATGGAACGGGCAGTCCTTCCCCGGGAGGAAGAGCAGCTCCGTCTTGCCGAGGTTCAGCTTGAGGTGGTGATCCGTCATCCACACTGATATGTCTGCCAGACATGCAGAGATGCGATTCGCCACCTGGTCATCAGAAGGGGAAAGGAGAAGATTAATTGTGTGTCGTCTGCATAGCAATGATAGGAGAGACCATGTGAGGTTATGACAGAGCCAAGTGACTTGGTGTATAGCGAGAATAGGAGAGGGCCTAGAACAGAGCCCTGGGGGACACCAGTGGTGAGAGCGTGTGGTGAGGAGACAGATTCTCGCCACGCCACCTGGTAGGAGCGACCTGTCAGGTAGGACGCAATCCAAGCGTGGGCCGCGCCGGAGATGCCCAACTCGGAGAGGGTGGAGAGGAGGATCTGATGGTTCACAGTATCGAAGGCAGCCGATAGGTCTAGAAGGATGAGAGCAGAGGAGAGAGAGTTAGCTTTAGCAGTGCGGAGCGCCTCCGTGATACAGAGAAGAGCAGTCTCAGTTGAATGACTAGTCTTGAAACCTGACTGATTTGGATCAAGAAGGTCATTCTGAGAGAGATAGCGGGAGAGCTGGCCAAGGACGGCACGTTCAAGAGTTTTGGAGAGAAAAGAAAGAAGGGATACTGGTCTGTAGTTGTTGACATCGGAGGGATCGAGTGTAGGTTTTTTCAGAAGGGGTGCAACTCTCGCTCTCTTGAAGACGGAAGGGACGTAGCCAGCGGTCAGGGATGAGTTGATGAGCGAGGTGAGGTAAGGGAGAAGGTCTCCGGAAATGGTCTGGAGAAGAGAGGAGGGGATAGGGTCAAGCGGGCAGGTTGTTGGGCGACCGGCCGTCACAAGAAGGCGAGATTTCATCTGGAGAGAGAGGGGAGAAAGAGGTCAGAGCACAGGGTAGGGCAGTGTGAGCAGAACCAGCGGTGTCGTTTGACTTAGCAAACGAGGATCGGATGTCGTCGACCTTCTTTTCAAAATGGTTGACGAAGTCATCTGCAGAGAGGGAGGAGGAGGGGGGAGGGGGAGGAGGATTCAGGAGGGAGGAGAAGGTGGCAAAGAGCTTCCTAGGGTTAGAGGCAGATGCTTGGAATTTAGAGTGGTAGAAAGTGGCTTTAGCAGCAGAGACAGAAGAGGAAAATGTAGAGAGGAGGGAGTGAAAGGATGCCAGGTCCGCAGGGAGGCGAGTTTTCCTCCATTTCCGCTCGGCTGCCCGGAGCCCTGTTCTGTGAGCTCGCAATGAGTCGTCGAGCCACGGAGCGGGAGGGGAGGACCGAGCCGGCCTGGAGGATAGGGGACATAGAGAGTCAAAGGATGCAGAAAGGGAGGAGAGGAGGGTTGAGGAGGCAGAATCAGGAGATAGGTTGGAGAAGGTTTGAGCAGAGGGAAGAGATGATAGGATGGAAGAGGAGAGAGTAGCGGGGGAGAGAGAGCGAAGGTTGGGACGGCGCGATACCATCCGAGTAGGGGCAGTGTGGGAAGTGTTGGATGAGAGCGAGAGGGAAAAGGATACAAGGTAGTGGTCGGAGACTTGGAGGGGAGTTGCAATGAGGTTAGTGGAAGAACAGCATCTAGTAAAGATGAGGTCGAGCGTATTGCCTGCCTTGTGAGTAGGGGGAAGGTGAGAGGGTGAGGTCAAAAGAGGAGAGGAGTGGAAAGAAGGAGGCAGAGAGGAATGAGTCAAAGGTAGACGTGGGGAGGTTAAAGTCGCCCAGAACTGTGAGAGGTGAGCCGTCCTCAGGAAAGGAGCTTATCAAGGCGTCAAGCTCATTGATGAACTCTCCGAGGGAACCTGGAGGGCGATAAATGATAAGGATGTTAAGCTTGAAAGGGCTGGTAACTGTGACAGCATGGAATTCAAAGGAGGCGATAGACAGATGGGTAAGGGGAGAAAGAGAGAATGACCACTTGGGAGAGATGAGGATCCCGGTGCCACCACCCCGCTGACCAGAAGCTCTCGGGGTGTGCGAGAACACGTGGGCGGACGAAGAGAGAGCAGTAGGAGTAGCAGTGTTACCTGTGGTGATCCATGTTTCCGTCAGTGCCAAGAAGTCGAGGGACTGGAGGGAGGCATAGGCTGAGATGAACTCTGCCTTGTTGGCCGCAGATCGGCAGTTCCAGAGGCTACCGGAGACCTGGAACTCCACGTGGGTCGTGCGCGCTGGGACCACCAGATTAGGGTGGCCGCGGCCACGCGGTGTGGAGCGTTTGTATGGTCTGTGCAGAGAGGAGAGAACAGGGATAGACAGACACATAGTTGACAGGCTACAGAAGAGGCTACGCTAATGCAAAGGAGATTGGAATGACAAGTGGACTACACGTCTCGAATGTTCAGAGAGTTAAGCTTACGTAGCAAGAATCTTATTGACTAAAATGATTAAAATTATGCAGTACTGCTGAAGTAGGCTAGCTGGCAGTGGCTGCGTTGTTGACTTTGTAGGCTAGCTGGCAGTGGCTGCGTTGTTGACACTACGCTAATCAAGTCGTTCCGTTGAGTGTAATAGTTTCTACAGTTTCTACAGTGCTTCTACAGTGCTGCTATTCCCTGCTATTCGGGGGCTAGCTGGCTAGCTAGCAGTGTTGATTACGTTATGTTGCGTTAAAAGAACGACAATAGCTGGCTAGCTAACCTAGAAAATCGCTCTAGACTACACAATTATCTTTGATACAAAGACGGCTATGTAGCTAGCTATGTAGCTAGCTACGATCAAACAAATCAAACCGTTGTACTGTAATGAAATGAAATGAAACACACACACACACACACAGAGAGTGTGGCAGCTCTCTCAGTTGGATGTCAGGCTGGATAATAGGTTATGGACACAGACCTGACCATTCATCTCCTCAGACCTTAAAGAGACAGTAACGGTGCACACTGAATCTCATCACACACAGTAGACAGTCACACTGAGCCTCATTGGCTAGTCAGTGGATGGTTACTGTATATCAATGGATTTGCCGTGATAATAATCAGGAAGTTTAATGAGTGCCTGGTCTTGGTCTTGTGATTAAGGCTGCTATCTACAGAACATGTACAATCCCCAGCTGGCGTCAAATATCTCATTCGTTCATACATGTCTCCATAAAAACAAGGTAAAAAGGTGTTTAACAAGCAATAAGCGTGCAGCAGTGGAATGTGTAGTGACAGGTTCTCTATCTCTAACACTCGTTTGTACTGTATGTTCCAGGTGGGCTCAGCACTATGTGAAGAGCTGGTCAGAGAGAAACTTTGCCATGTTGCCTTGTGATGTTCAGACAGCTTGTCTAACCGCTGTGACTGGAGCCATGGTGGGTTACACACAGACACACACAACCCAACATCCTCAACTCATTTTCTATTTCAGTGCCTGACAGGAAGTCCCAACAGGAAGTCAATCCAAACATGATCAAATGAGTGGGTCATCTTTATTGAATAACAGTCCTTTATGGAAGGCGTGTTCAGGAGGACAGTGTGGATACAGACAGATGTAGCAGTGTAATCAGGTCTGGTAATTGAGTGAGTGGCTGCATCCCAATTCTCGACCCTTCTCCTGACGTGTGTACTTGCACTCCACATCATGGATTTAAAAGCATTGGATTAGTATGGTGTTGGCTGGAAGGAATTTCCACCATTGTAAATCCATGACAGGGAGTGTGCAAGGGCACACTTCGGGAATAGGGTAGAAAGTGGGACTAAGCCAGTGTCTTTCCCTCCTGCCCCCCTTAGGGAGGAGACAGCTAGCTGAAGCTGGTTCTCCTCCTGGGCTATGTGTGACTCCAGGGCTGCTCTCGAGTTGCCTCCCCTGAGTACACCCCTCTGGAGCGCAGCCTACTAATACTACTGTTGGTGCTGCTGTTCTGGAGCAGCTGACTGCTGCCAAAATCTGTTGCATAATTTGGGCTTCCCCCTCCATCGATAGCCAAGTAGTGGTGTAAGGAACAGTAGTAGTCTACACACACTAGATTTGATCAAAGGTGTAAATGTCTTAACACATTTTGAAGATAATAAACAGTGTTCCATTGTCCATAATGTCATTATGAAACTGAATTGTAAATGATGAATGACAAGATGTACAGTGTTTTAGGAACTATGTGGTTGTATTTGTTGTGAGAGAAGGACAAATGGCTCACAGATAACATGTATGAGACAAATAATATGTCTCATAAGAGCTGAAATAACTGTTGTTCCACAGACTGTGATTTTGAATGATGAGATAGTTGGTGAAACACTGTGAATGTGTTGAGAAAGAGAAGTAGACAGAAAGAGAAAGGACTAAAATAAGAGATCATAAGAGCTATAATATATATTGTTCCTATATATTGTTCCTGTTGTGATGCGCAGATTGATTAATAGCCCGCAGTCCCCGCAGATACCATAGGATGGATGGGTTTATGGTCATTAAATATTGTGTGGATGAAGGGCGGGTGGTTTGAATAAAGAGAAAACTATACCTTAAAAGAATCCATAAATGTAGCCTATCATTTTTGTGCAATTTATATTTATAGGCTGCATTGAGGTTTTGCTTTCATTATTTTAGGCGATCTGGTGTTAGTGTATAAGCCTAAACTTCACTGTACTTGTGCCAAATAGCCTACAGGCCAATTGCCAAATAATGCTTTTGGGAACAGGCAGAAAAAGTTAAGGTCAATCCACGGAGGCAAAAATAATACTGCCTCCACTCCACTGTGGGCAAAGCGTTTTAATCACGTGTGTGTGTGTGTGTGTGTGTGTGTGTGTGTGTGTGTGTGTGTGTGTGTGTGTGTGTGTGTGTGTGTGTGTGTGTGTGTGTGTGTGTGTGTGTGTGTGTGTGTGTGTGTGTGTGTGTGTGTGTGTGTGTGTGTGTGTGTGTGTGTGTGTGTGTGCGTGCGTGCGTGCGTGCGTGCGTGCGTGTGTGTGTGTGGAGGCGCTGACATTCTCACCCCTCAGGGTGACAAAAGCTGCAAAAGGAGAGTTGAAAAAGAGAAGGGAGGGACAGAAAAGTAATGTTTGGGAAAGAATTGGTGAAGTGGTTAAAGAGGATCATAGCAGTGCTGGCAATGTTGTGTGTGATGATTGTGAGGCACTATACAAATTCCACAGTCACAAGACGGACTTCAAATAGGCCTATGGCACTGTTAATGTAATTTCATAATTCCAATATGTTTTCATTAATTGAATTCACTTAGTCTATTTTATGAGAATTTGTAAGATTCTTATTTGCATAAAATAGACAGAGACCAGTCTTATCAAAATTAGATAATAGTATTTATTCTCGGAACGCGCTGCCATGAAACCACGAACAACAGTTTATATACAAAATATGACGTCATATGTTATAAAATGTCCTTCCTCCAATCGACAAGGACAGAACAGGTTCAAAGGTTTATTCCAACCCACTGGCTCGCTCACTCCAGTCACACACTTATCTAGATTAACTTCTGGAATCTTCACCTTCATCCATCACTATTTAGAAGACAGTTCCAGATAATGGAAAACCCAGGAAAACACTCTCTGCCTTATCTAAACATCCCAGAGCTAAGTTGAGTTGGTTCAACCATAGGTTAACGATCCTTTCTGCTTACTTAAAACCCACAATTCCAGTCTTCTCCAACCTGGCTGGAATGGTATTTATTATGTTTAATTACCCCCTGTTTCATGCTCCACAATCCCTTCCTTATGAATTAATATTATTCATCAGATATAATAAAACAGAGTATATGTTTAATTAGTTATAGTTCTATTTAAAATGTAGATATTGTTTAGTCATTATTCATAACATTCCTAAAAGGCACGTCAAGGGAACTGTAGCCTACTGTTCAGATGAGTTAAATGGAAACTGATATCTGGACACTGACTACAGTCAGACTACAGTGTCAATAACCTCTCACATAGACTTAATATTAATTAACTCTTGCAGAAGTAAGCATTTCTTGCAGTAAAATGATAGTACAAATGATACACCAAATTTGCACTTCGCAACAGGAGCGGAGAAATATGATTTATTTATTTCTGCATCTTGAGATGCTGTCAGCATCATAAACGCGAATAGTATTTTAACTACATAAAATATGCATTGAAGCTGAACTGGAATCAGAAACATTTTGGGTCGTTTCTACAGCTTTCTATTTCCTTACAACTTATCAAACTGATTTCATTTGGACATAAATCTTTCCCGTTTCTTTTGTTGCCGTAATTGCATTTTCTCCACAGTCCCTAAACGCCTTTGCTCCGCGAAAGAAGATGACAGAGAGAACTTTACAGATGTCAACTAGATTGAAGCATTTATTCTATCGATCTATTACATTATTTTGTAATATAATGACAAAAGAGAAGCAGCATGTATCAAATTTTGACAAGTTGACTAATAAATAGCCTACCAAAATGTCAGAAATTATAAGCAGAAACATATATAAATCAGGGAACCAAAGAAATCCTGCACCCCCTGTGAAAAAAAACGTTCAGCAGTCTTTGACTGTAGCCTATGGTGCATTTTCTATATTTTCGGTTTATGGTTGGGTGCGGGCCTCAGATTGAAACATATCAATCAAATTGTATTGGTCACATACACGTTTAGCAGTGTCACGGCTTTCTTCCGTCAAAGGAGAGGAGGACCAAAATGCAGCGTAGTTCGTGTTCAACATGTTTAATGAAAGACGTGAACACTACACAAATAAAAAATAACAAACGTGGCAAAACCGAAACAGTCCTATCTGGTGCAGAGAACACAAAGACAGAAAACAATCACCCACAAAGTACCTACAGAATATGGCTGCCTAAATATGGTTCCCAATCAGAGACAACGATAGACAGCTGCCTCTAATTGAGAACCAATCTAGGTAACCATAGACATACAAAATACCTAGAAAGAAGACAGCCCTGTAAACATACAAAAACCCTAGACTAGCATAAAACACATACATCACCCATGTCACACCCTGACCTAAACAAAATAACAAGGAAAACAAAGAATACTAAGGTCAAGGTGTGACAAGCAGATGTTATTGCGGGTGTAGCGAAATGCTTGTGTTCCTAGCTCCAACAGTGCAGTAATATCTAATAATTCACAACAATACACACAAATCTAAAGTAAAATAATATATAAATATTAGGACGAGCAATGTCGGAGTGGCATTGACAAAAAATACAGTAGAATAGAATACAGTATATACATATGAGATGAGAAAAGCAGTATGTAAACATTATAAAAGTGACCAGTGATTCCATGCTTATGTATATAGCGCAGCAGCCTCTAAGGTGAAGGGTTGAGTAACCGGGTGGTAGCCGCCTAGTGATGGCTATATAACAGTCTGATGGTCTTGAGATAGAAGATGATTTTCAGTCTCTCGGTTGCAGCTTTGATGCACCTTTACTGACCTCGTCTTGCGGATGTGTTATTAGCAATTGCGGGTACGGGTGAAACAGCTGACCTGCGCATCACTATTGTGTCTGTCTGTGTGTGTGTTTTGTAATCCTGCTGTGTGTGTTGTGATGTGAGGGAGAGAAAGAGAAAAGTCTCTTAATTAAAGAAGAGATAACAGTTAATAATCATGTTCTATCCAGGCTGTACAGAATGCTGTGACTCTGCTGTGTGGCAGTGAACAGTTGCAGGGCAGTCTGGTTAGCCCAGTTGTGGGCTAACCAGACGGTGTGCTGGCTACAGAGCTGCAAGACCAGTGTCTGTCTGTCACACCCACAGCCTTAAATGGGTAAGAGAAGAGGACACAGACAACATACAACAGACATACACAACATACGACCGGCACACACAACATAAGGCAGACAGACACAACGTACGACACACACACACACACAACATACGACAGACACACACACAACATATGATAAACACACACACACACAAAGTACGACAGACACACACACAACATTCGACACACACACACAACATAACAGACACACACACAACATACGACAGACACACACACAACATATGATAAACACACACACAAAGTACGACAGACACACTCACAACATTCGACACACACACACAACATACGACAGACACACACAACATACTACAGACACACACAGCATACGACACGCACACAGACAACATACAACAGACACACACAACATACGACCAACACACACAACATATGACAGACACACACAACATACGACCGACACACACAACATATGACAGACACACACACAACATACGACAGACACACACACCATATGACACGCACAAAGACAACATACAACAGACACACACAACATACGACCGACACACACAACATAAGGCAGACACACACACAATATACAACACAAACAACATATGACACACACAACATACGATACATACACACACAACATACGACAGACACACAAAACATACGACCGACACACACAACATATGACAGACACACACATAACATACGACAGACACAACCTATGTCAGACAACACAACATACGACAGACACACACAACATACGATACATACACACACAACATATGACACACACACAATATACAACACACACAACATATGACAAACAACACAACATACGACAGACACACACAACATATGACAGACACACACAACATACGACAGACACACACAACATACGACAGACACAAACAGCATATGACAGACACAAACACAACATACGACACACATACAACATATGACAGACACACACAACATATGACAGACACATACAACATATGACACACATACAACATACGACAGACACACACAACATACGACAGACACACACAACATAGGACAGACACACACAACATAGGACAGACACATACAACATATGACACACATACAACATACGACAGACACACACAACATATGACAGACACACACAACATACGACAGACACACACAACATATGACAGACACACACAACATGGGACACACATACAACATATGACAGACACACACAACATATGACACACATACAACATACGACAGACACACACAACATACGACAGACACACACAACATACGACAGACACACACAACATAGGACAGACACATACAACATATGACACACATACAACATATGACAGACACACACAACATACGACAGACACACACAACATACGACAGACACACACAACATAGGACAGACACACACAACATGGGACACACATACAACATATGACAGACACACACAACATATGACAGACACACACAACATATGACAGACACATACAACATGGGACAGACACACACAACATGGGACACACATACAACATATGACAGACACACACAACATAGGACAGACACACACAACATGGGACACACATACAACATATGACAGACACACACAACATATGACAGACACACACAACATACGACAGACACACACACCATACGACAGACACACACAACATAGGACAGACACACACAACATGGGACACACATACAACATATGACAGACACACACAACATACGACAAACACACACAACATACGACAGACACACACAACATAGGACAGACACACACAACATGGGACACACACACAACATAGGACAGACACACACAAAATACGACACACATACAACATATGACACACACACAACATACGACAGACACACACAACATAGGACAGACACACACAACATGGGACACACATACAACATACGACAGACGCAAACACACACAGAGACAGAAAGAGAGAAATGACTCTCGTTCTATCCGTTGTAGACGGTCCAATGAGGCTAATGCTATGCATGAAAACTTCCCAGTAAACATCCTGCTGCATGCTGAGACAGCACTAGATGTTCTTGGTGCAGTCCCAGTCACAGATATTTGTATCATTGGTGTCTGCATATTTGATGTAAGTGTTCTATTTAATTCAGTGGGTGTCTGTCCTCATAATATGCCAACTTACTGTGTCTGACTGCCCTGATAGGAATACACATTTACAATCCCCTTGCCTAGTCGCCAACCTCTGGAATCATTCCACACTGTTATCACAGTCACAGTTCATGTATACAGCTGTGGTGACAATGAGTTTCCTAAAGGATTATTCTAATCAGCCTCTGAAATTGGTCTGATTTAGTTAATGTGGGAGTCTGAGATGTGATTATAATCTAACGAATGCAGTGTTGCCCCTAGAAGTTTTTCAGCAGTGGTGGTAAGGGTAATCTGGTGGTCCAGCGCGCACGACCCACGTGGAGTTCCAGGTCTCCGGTAGCCTCTGGAACTGCCGATCTGCGGCCAACAAGGCAGAGTTCATCTCAGCCTATGCCTCCCTCCAGTCCCTCGACTTCTTGGCACTGACGGAAACATGGATCACCACAGATAACACTGCTACTCCTACTGCTCTCTCTTCGTCTGCCCACGTGTTCTCGCACACCCGAGAGCTTCTGGTCAGCGGGGTGGTGGCACGGGGATCCTCATCTCTCCCAAGTGGTCATTCTCTCTTTCTCCCCTTACCCATCTGTCTATCGCCTCCTTTGAATTCCATGCTGTCACAGTTACCAGCCCTTTCAAGCTTAACATCCTTATCATTTATCGCCCTCCAGGTTCCCTCGGAGAGTTCATCAATGAGCTTGATGCCTTGATAAGCTCCTTTCCTGAGGACGGCTCACCTCTCACAGTTCTGGGCGACTTTAACCTCCCCACGTCTACCTTTGACTCATTCCTCTCTGCCTCCTTCTTTCCACTCCTCTCCTCTTTTGACCTCACCCTCTCACCTTCCCCCCTACTCACAAGGCAGGCAATACGCTCGACCTCATCTTTACTAGATGCTGTTCTTCCACTAACCTCATTGCAACTCCCTCCAAGTCTCCGACCACTACCTTGTATCCTTTTCCCTCTCGCTCTCATCCAACACTTCCCACACTGCCCCTACTCGGATGGTATCGCGCCGCCCCAACCTTCGCTCTCTCTCCCCCGCTACTCTCTCCTCTTCCATCCTATCATCTCTTCCCTCTGCTCAAACCTTCTCCAACCTATCTCCTGATTCTGCCTCCTCAACCCTCCTCTCCTCCCTTTCTGCATCCTTTGACTCTCTATGTCCCCTATCCTCCAGGCCGGCTCGGTCCTCCCCTCCCGCTCCGTGGCTCGACGACTCATTGCGAGCTCACAGAACAAGGCTCCGGGCAGCCGAGCGGAAATGAAGGAAAACTCGCCTCCCTGCGGACCTGGCATCCTTTCACTCCCTCCTCTCTACATTTTCCTCTTCTGTCTCTGCTGCTAAAGCCACTTTCTTCCACTCTAAATTCCAAGCATCTGCCTCTAACCCTAGGAAGCTCTTTGCCACCTTCTCCTCCCTCCTGAATCCTCCCCCCTCCTCCCTCTCTGCAGATGACTTCGTCAACCATTTTGAAAAGAAGGTCGACGACATCCGATCCTCGTTTGCTAAGTCAAACGACACCGCTGGTTCTGCTCACACTGCCCTACCCTGTGCTCTGACCTCTTTCTCCCCTCTCTCTCCAGATGAAATCTCGCGTCTTGTGACGGCCGGCCGCCCAACAACCTGCCCGCTTGACCCTATCCCCTCCTCTCTTCTCCAGACCATTTCCGGAGACCTTCTCCCTTACCTCACCTCGCTCATCAACTCATCCCTGACCGCTGGCTACGTCCCTTCCGTTTCCAAGAGAGCGAGAGTTGCACCCCTTCTGAAAAAACCTACACTCGATCCCTCCGATGTCAACAACTACAGACCAGTATCCCTTCTTTCTTTTCTCTCCAAAACTCTTGAACGTGCCGTCCTTGGCCAGCTCTCCCGCTATCTCTCTCAGAATGACCTTCTTGATCCAAATCAGTCAGGTTTCAAGACTAGTCATTCAACTGAGACTGCTCTTCTCTGTATCACGGAGGCGCTCCGCACTGCTAAAGCTAACTCTCTCTCCTCTGCTCTCATCCTTCTAGACCTATCGGCTGCCTTCGATACTGTGAACCATCAGATCCTCCTCTCCACCCTCTCCGAGTTGGGCATCTCCGGCGCGGCCCACGCTTGGATTGCGTCCTACCTGACAGGTCGCTCCTACCAGGTGGCGTGGCGAGAATCTGTCTCCTCACCACGCACTCTCACCACTGGCGTCCCCCAGGGCTCTGTTCTAGGCCCTCTCCTATTCTCGCTATGCACCAAGTCACTTGGCTCTGTCATAACCTCACATGGTCTCTCCTATCATTGCTATGCAGACGACACACAATTAATCTTCTCCTTTCCCCTTCTGATGACCAGGTGGCGAATCGCATCTCTGCATGTCTGGCAGACATATCAGTGTGGATGACGGATCACCACCTCAAGCTGAACCTCGGCAAGACGGAGCTGCTCTTCCTCCCGGGAAGGACTGCCCGTTCCATGATCTCGCCATCACGGTTGACAACTCCATTGTGTCCTCCTCCCAGAGCGCTAAGAACCTTGGCGTGATCCTGGACAACACCCTGTCGTTCTCAACTAACATCAAGGCGGTGGCCCGTTCCTGTAGGTTCATGCTCTACAACATCCGCAGAGTACGACCCTGCCTCACACAGGAAGCGGCGCAGGTCCTAATCCAGGCACTTGTCATCTGCCGTCTGGATTACTGCAACTCGCTGTTGGCTGGGCTCCCTGCCTGTGCCATTAAACCCCTACAACTCATCCAGAACGCCGCAGCCCGTCTGGTGTTCAACCTTCCCAAGTTCTCTCACGTCACCCCGCTCCTCCGCTCCCTCCACTGGCTTCCAGTTGAAGCTCGCATCCGCTACAAGACCATGGTGCTTGCCTACGGAGCTGTGAGGGGAACGGCACCTCAGTACCTCCAGGCTCTGATCAGGCCCTACACCCAAACAAGGGCACTGCGTTCATCCACCTCTGGCCTGCTCGCCTCCCTACCACTGAGGAAGTACAGTTCCCGCTCAGCCCAGTCAAAACTGTTCGCTGCTCTGGCCCCCCAATGGTGGAACAAACTCCCTCACGACGCCAGGACAGCGGAGTCAATCACCACCTTCCGGAGACACCTGAAACCCCACCTCTTTAAGGAATACCTAGGATAGGATAAAGTAATCCTTCTCACCCCCCCTTAAAAGATTTAGATGCACTATTGTAAAGTGGCTGTTCCACTGGATGTCATAAAGTGAACGCACCAATTTGTAAGTCGCTCTGGATTAGAGCGTCTGCTAAATGACTTAAATGTAATGTAAATGTAGTGGGGGTAACGCTAGTAACGCTAGTACATTACTACTAGCGTTGACTGATTAATAATAATTGTTGGTTATAGTTGTTTTTCAATGTTTTGTTATGATCTGTATGGTGTAAAAAGTGTTCTACTTAAGCAATTTAATATAAATAAGGCACCTCGGGGGGTTGTGGTATATCGCCTGTATACCACGGCTAAGGGCTGTGCCTATGAACAGTCCTTAGCAGTGGTATATTGGCCATATACCACACCTCCTCGGGCCTTATTGCTTAATTATAAACTGGCTACCAGCGTAATTAGAGCTCTGATATACCATGGCTGTCAGCCAATCAGCATTCAGGGCTCGAACCACCCAGTTTATAATGTGTAATAATTGTTGTTTGTAGCTGAGGGTTTCTCTGCCTCTGGCCAGTATTCACAAAGAGTCTCGGAGTATGAGTACTGATATAGGATAGGTTTTGCCTTCTAGAGATCATAATGAAAAATTATATATGAAAAGGGAACCTTATCCTAGATCAGTAATCTTTTGAATACAGGTATAAGGCAATGATCATTAAAAAAAACATTGTCCTCCTTCATCTTATACGGCACCGACCCCCATTGCCTGCAATTCTCTCTTCCATATCTCACACATACATTGGGTAAAAGGGAGTGATTCTTACGCTATATATACAAACGTATGTGAACACCCCTTCAAATTAGTGGATTTGGCTATTTCAGCCACCCGTTGCTGACAGGTATATAAAATAGAGCGCAAAGCCATGCAATCTCCATAGACAAACATTAGCAGTAGAATGACCTTACTGAAGAGCTCAGTGATTTTCAACGTGGCACCGTCATAGGATGCTACCTTTCCAATAAGTCAGTTTGTAAAATTTCTGCCCTGCCAGAGCTGCCCCCAGTTAGTAAGTGCTGTTATTGTGAAGTGGAAACATCTAGGAGCAAAAACGGCTCAGCCATTAAGCGGTAGGCCACACAAGCTCACAGAATGAGACCACCGAGTGCTGAAGCTGGTAGCATGTAAAAAATCGTCTGTCCTCAGTTGTAACCCTCACTACCGAGTTCCAAAACTGCATCTGGAAGCAAAGTCAGCACAAGAACTGTTCGTCGGGAGCTTCATGAAATGGGTTTCACATGCCTAAGATCACCATGTGCAATGCCAAGCGTCGGCTGGAGTGGTGACTACAGCTCGGCATTTAACACCATAGTGCCCTCCAAGCTCGTCATCGAGCTCGAGACCCTGGGTCTCAACCCCGCCCTGTGCAACTGGGTACTGGACTTCCTGACGGGCCGCCCCCAGGTGGTGAGGGTAGGCAACAACATGCTACCTAATATAATGTTTACATACCCTACATTATTCATCTCATATGTATATGTATATACTATACTCTATATCATCTACTGCATCTTTATGTAATACATGTATCACTAGCCACTTGCCTGTTCACCCCGCTATCATCCAGAAGGCGAGGTCAGTACAGGTGCATCAAAGCGGGGACCGAGAGACTGAAAAACAGCTTCTATCTCAAGGCCATCAGACTGTTAAACAGCCACCACTAACATTGAGTGGCTGCTGCCAACACACTGACTCAACTCCAGCCACTTTAATTAATAAAGGGAATTGATGGAAATTTATGAAAAATATATCCCTAGCCATATATATCCCTGGTGAGGGTAGGCAACAACATGCTACCTAATATAATGTTTACATACCCTACATTATTCATCTCATATGTATATGTATATACTGTACTCTATCATCTACTGCATCTTTATGTAATACATGTATCACTAGCCACTTTAAACTATGCCACTTTGTTTACATACTCATCTCATATGTATATACTGCACTCAATACCATCTACTGTATCTTGCCTATGCCGCTCTGTACCATCACTCACTCATATATCTTTATGTACATATTCTTTATCCCCTTACACTTGTGTCTATAAGGTAGTAGTTTTGGAATTGTTAGCTAGATTACTTGTTGGTTATTACTGCATTGTCGGAACTAGAAGCACAAGCATTTCGCTACTCTCGCATTAACATCTGCTAACCATGTGTATGTGACAAATAAAATTTGATTTGATTTGATGTAGTGTAGTTCCAGAGCCCCGTTATGCCCATGTAATTACTCCCAGGGGAGTGTGACACCGCTAAAGCGTGCAGACTGTAGACAGCCTGGCTTGGTTAGAGCTGTATAGGCTGCAGGCAGGGTTAGGCTGTCTGGATTAAATCATACATCCCGACAGGGAATATGGCAGGATGGATTAGAGAGAGAGAGAGAGAGAGAGAGAGAGAGAGAGAGAGCGCATGATGAGGCATGGGAGTGGCCTTCGCTAATCTGTCTCTGTGTTACTTGTGGCCAGTAGTCAGAGGGAATGAGAGCCAGAGAGTGGGAGAGGAAGGGAGAGAGTGAGCGTAATGTTTACTGTTCATTTTGATTGTTTATTTCACTTTTGTATATTATCTACTTCACTTGCGTTGGCAATGTTAACATATGTTTCCCATGCCAATAAAGCGCCTTGAATTGAATTGAGTGAGGACGGGAGGGAGGGAGGATTTGTGTATGAAAGAGAGCTTCTCCCTACCCTCCAGCTCTGTTTTTTTATAAACATTGAGGCGATGTGGAGGAGGTAGGAGTAGCCTCAGCTGATGACATCATCCATTTAGCTCAAGGGGATTCTGCAAGAGAGAGGGAGAGAGATGGAGAGTGAGAGAGGAAGGAGGGGTGGTTACCATGGTGATGGGTCCTTTTAAGCAGCTGCTGATTTGCTAGAGCTCTCTCCCTCTCTTCCTCCTCCTCTCTCCCTCTCTCCTCTCCTCTCTCAACCAGCCATTTAGGCAAGAGATTGGTGCTCTGTGCGCTAGGCTGTGGACCTTCCTGCTCCAGTCATTCTACTCTGTCTACCACATGCGGGGATGGGAGACCCTACCCTCCAAGCACAGAGAGAGGATACTGGCAGGTAAGAGAAGGGAGGACATCTTTATTCTACGGGGCTTTAGCTGTAGTTGGGAGGTGAACTGATCTGTCTCTCACTGCAGAAGACAGCCAGAGCTCTGTTTCTCTAAGCTCACGTGGGATATTACAGATATGTTCAATGTGTTTGATCTTGCTTGGCATGACAATGACCATAGGAGATGGCAAGTGACAGCACAAACAGATCTGGGACCAGGCTACAGTGACAATGACCATAGGAAATGGCAAGAGACAGCACAAACAGATCTGGGACCGGGCTACAGTCATGAAGCACAGGCTCTGTCTCTGCATGATTCGAGAGGAAGGAACCAAAGCCCATGAAGCATATGTTACTGCTGCTGCTGCCTCTGGGTAACATCAGACATTAAATGTCTGCTTTCAGCACAGCTGCAGAACAAAACAGAGCACAAACAGACACGACCTGAGGTCCATCTGTTGTTTGGGCGAGGAAGAGGGTCAGTCAGTCACTCACCCCATTTTCAGCCAATTTGTAGATAGCAACTAGGCTAAACCTGCACCATGTTCTCTTCTGTATTGTAATAAAGGGCTGGGGTGGAGGGTTGGATTTGTGGATTTTACACATAATTATATACATTCGCTGAGAAACAAATAATGCACGGCTTTGTTTTGACTGTATAGCTTTGTGATCCATTGAAATGCATAGCATGAATTATTTATTGAACTTGGTTTTAAAATTCCACTGACATTTCATACTGTCGAAATCTCTCTGTCACTAACATAGCTCACACGTACGCATGCACATGCTCATGACAAGGCACGTAGAATTAATATGCATAGTTGCATAAGGTAATGTAGTCACACACGTCACATCATACACATCCAACACAGACACACACAGTCACACAGTCACACACACACTCAAGTACATTCCGGTGCATCGGTTTGGTCTTCATTTGGAGTATCTCTGGGAAATGGAAGGATGTGCTGTGAACTCTTTTCTTGGTTAGATGTCACAATTGACTGATGTTTCATTGATTAAATGAAAGCTTCTCCACATTGTTTCACCTTCTGTATCTCATTCAAATCCAAATCAGGAAGCCTTAGGTGGAATAGCCTCGTTGCAGTATTGTCTCTTCAATGGACATGTCATGGATTTGATATCTCAGGGACATGTTGGTACAGTTCACATGGAAAATACCCATCAAATTGAATGCTCCTTGTGTTGAGAATGCAAGACAGAACTAGGTCAATGTGTCTTGAAAGATGTTTGTGGCGACCTGTTTTTTGGATGAGTACTGTGCTTTGAAGGTTTTTGAATGTGATTGTAATTTAACCAAGTTTAAAATGATTTTTTGTTGTTGTTGTTTTAATTATGTGTTTATTTAATTATGCCTCTTCCATAGCTGCTTTTGATAAAAGAAACAGTAGAAGACTTGGGGGAAAGCCTGTATTCACCAGCTGAAAGGTAATGCATGATAAAAGAAACAGTAGAAGACTTGGGGGAAAGCCTGTATTCACCAGCTCAAAGGTAATGCATGATAAAAGAAACAGTAGAAGACTTGGGGGAAAGCCTGTATTCACCAGCTGAAAGGTAATGCATGATAAAAGCTTATTTATTATTTAATTGACTAGTTATTGTTTTATTACTCTCTTGTATTGTTAAAACTCACTTGTGTGACATGTTCCCATCTATAACACAGATACACCTATGTAATGATTATGATATGTGGTTATGATGCCTAGTTAGTTGCATGCACTGATTATACTTTACTCTGGATGAGAGCATCTAAGTGCTCAATGACTCAAATGTAAATGTCACGGTGTGATTATGATCTAGGATGGTGACTTTTAAAAGTCTGTAATTACTGCACACTGACACAGAAATGTGAATGGTCGAAACACTAGAGTGGGCCTCACGCGCACACACACACACACACGCACATACACACGCACACACGCACACGCACACGCACACGCGCGCACACACACACACACACACACACACACACACACACACACACACACACACACACACACACACACACACACACACACACACACACACACACACACACACACACACACACACACACACACACACACACACACACACACACACACACACACACTGATTCTGCTGCTGATGACTGTAGTTTCATCCTTGACACAGAAAGCGATTACCTTTCAGCCCCTCAGAGTGATAAACACACAGACCTTGTGTCGTATCAGACTTATGAAGAGTAACACAAGGCAGACAGAACCTTGAAATATGTGATGAGGGTTGCTTTTGTTTTACAAGCCTGAGTGTACAATACAGCTCAGTCACATGCAGGCGTCCTCACCAGTATTATTCAATCCTATTGAATTAACATTTGCTTTTGGGAATTTAGAAGATTACTTATTGCGATTAACTTACATTTAGTGCATTGATTCAACTAATGTATGTAAACCAACATATAATGAAAAACCTTTTTAGCCACTATCTGCAAAATCAGTGCTAATCACTTTCTCTATCACAGGTTAATTATAGGTAATTGCAGGTTAGATCGAATTTGCTTCATCCCAGTCTTTAGTTGTTGAATCAAGTCTGTAGGCTACTACTCCATTATCCTAAATGATGTTGTGTGATCTGATCTTTCCATTCAAACCTCTCCCCTCTCCCCTCTCTCTCTCTCTAGCAGCCGAGGGGTGTAAGATGCCCTTGAGTTCCTGCAGCTCCTTGTGAAAGACCTCTTGTCCACAGGACCATTTGGGTCATCAGGAACACAGGGAAAGGAAGTTGCACTGCAGTTACATCATCAGCCACCATGAAGTCAGACGGGTTGGGGACGCCAGGCCTCCCATCCACCGCAGGGAGAGGGACTGGTGCTACCAAGCCTGGAGACACTGGCCCATTCAGGGCAAAGAACGTCAAGACCAAGCAGCCAGGCGACCACCAGAGCACCACGGCTAAAGCCAAGACTACAACCTCCGCATCAGCCAAACCAGTGCTCAACGGTACGGCTGGCCCAGGGGGGGCTAGGAGGGAGGTAGCCCCCGCTAACGGACCCAGGGGGTCCCCAACAGGTGGGAAGGGGACTAAGGACCAGGACAGGAAGCCTAGCCCTAACCCTGGAGCCAGGCCCAAGACCTCTCCCCCAGGCACCACCTCCACAGCTCAGGCCAGGCCAGGGAAGCTACAGAAGAATACAGCAGGGAAGGGTGACTCTCTTCAGGGGGCAGACAGCAGCACGGCCCACCCCGCAACTGCCACCCCCTCCACATCAGGCAGTGCCTCTCCTGACAACAGTTCCGGAAGCCCACGCAACTGCCCCACCATGCCAGGTCTGGTCTAACATCCAACATAATTAACTTGCTCCCCAGTGGGCAAAACTGGTTGAAAATCCATTATAATGACTTTGTAATGATTTTCAACTCATTTTGCCAGCTGGGAAACTGTATTTCCCTTGTCTAACATCCAATGTTATTAAGTTGCCTCCCAGTAGGGAAAAACTGTTGAAAATACATAATGACGTTGTGATAATAACGCTGTAATGACGTTGTGATAATAACGCTGTAATGACGTTGTGATAAGGACTCTGTAATGACGTTGTGATAAGGACTCTGTAATGAAGTTGTGATAATAACGCTGTAATGACGTTGTGATAAGGACGCTGTAATGACGTTGTGATAAGGACTCTGTAATGACGTTGTGATAAGGACTCTGTAATGACGTTGTGATAATAACGCTGTAATGACGTTGTGATAATAACGCTGTAATGACGTTGTGATAAGGACTTTGTAATGACGTTGTGATAATAACGCTGTAATGACGTTGTGATAAGGACGCTCTAATGACGTTGTGATAAGGACTCTGTAATGACGTTGTGATAATAACGCTGTAATGACGTTGTGATAAGGACGCTGTAATGACGTTGTGATAAGGACTCTGCAATGACGTTGTGATAAGGACTCTGTAATGACGTTGTGATAATGACGCTGTAATGACGTTGTGATAAGGACTCTGTAATGACGTTGTGATAATAACGCTGTAATGACGTTGTGATAAAGACTCTGTAATGACGTTGTGATAAGGACTCTGTAATGACGTTGTGATAAGGACTTTGTAATGACGTTGTGATAATGACGCTGTAATGACGTTGTGATAAGGACTCTGTAATGACGTTGTGATAAGGATGCTGTAATGACGTTGTGATAAGGACTCTGTAATGACGTTGTGATAAGGACTCTGTAATGACGTTGTGATAATAACGCTGTAATGACGTTGTGATAATGACGCTGTAATGACGTTGTGATAAGGACGCTGTAATGACGTTGTGATAAGGACGCTGTAATGACGTTGTGATAAGGACTCTGTAATGACGTTGTGATAATAACGCTGTAATGACGTTGTGATAAGGACTCTGTAATGACGTTGTGATAAGGACTCTGTAATGACGTTGTGATAATGACGCTGTAATGACGTTGTGATAAGGACTCTGTAATGACGTTGTGATAATAATGCTGTAATGACGTTGTGATAAGGACTCTGTAATGCCGTTGTGATAAGGACTCTGTAATGACGTTGTGATAAGGACTCTGTAATGACGTTGTGATAAGGACTTTGTAATGACGTTGTGATAATGACGCTGTAATGACGTTGTGATAAGGACTCTGTAATGACGTTGTGATAAGGAACGCTGTAATGACGTTGTGATAATAACGCTGTAATGACTGCTAAATGACTTAAATGTAAATGTAAATGTGACGTTGTGATAAGGACTCTGTAATGACGTTGTGATAATAACGCTGTAATGACGTTGTGATAAGGACGCTGTAATGACGTTGTGATAAGGACTCTGTAATGACGTTGTGATAAGGACTCTGCAATGACGTTGTGATAAGGACTCTGTAATGACGTTGTGATAATGACGCTGTAATGACGTTGTGATAAGGACTCTGTAATGACGTTGTGATAATAACGCTGTAATGACGTTGTGATAAAGACTCTGTAATGACGTTGTGATAAGGACTCTGTAATGACGTTGTGATAAGGACTTTGTAATGACGTTGTGATAATGACGCTGTAATGACGTTGTGATAAGGACTCTGTAATGACGTTGTGATAAGGATGCTGTAATGACGTTGTGATAAGGACTCTGTAATGACGTTGTGATAAGGACTCTGTAATGACGTTGTGATAATAACGCTGTAATGACGTTGTGATAATGACGCTGTAATGACGTTGTGATAAGGACGCTGTAATGACGTTGTGATAAGGACGCTGTAATGACGTTGTGATAAGGACTCTGTAATGACGTTGTGATAATAACGCTGTAATGACGTTGTGATAAGGACTCTGTAATGACGTTGTGATAAGGACTCTGTAATGACGTTGTGATAAGGACTCTGTAATGACGTTGTGATAATGACGCTGTAATGACGTTGTGATAAGGACTCTGTAATGACGTTGTGATAATAATGCTGTAATGACGTTGTGATAAGGACTCTGTAATGCCGTTGTGATAAGGACTCTGTAATGACGTTGTGATAAGGACTCTGTAATGACGTTGTGATAAGGACTTTGTAATGACGTTGTGATAATGACGCTGTAATGACGTTGTGATAAGGACTCTGTAATGACGTTGTGATAAGGAACGCTGTAATGACGTTGTGATAATAACGCTATAATGACTGCTAAATGACTTAAATGTAAATGTAAATGTGACGTTGTGATAAGGACTCTGTAATGACGTTGTGATAATAACGCTGTAATGACATTGTGATAAGGACTCTGTAATGACGTTGTGATAAGGACTCTGTAATGCCGTTGTGATAAGGACTCTGTAATGACGTTGTGATAAGGACTCTGTAATGACGTTGTGATAAGGACTTTGTAATGACGTTGTGATAATGACGCTGTAATGACGTTGTGATAAGGACTCTGTAATGACGTTGTGATAAGGACGCTGTAATGACGTTGTGATAATAACGCTGTAATGACGTTGTGATAAGGACTCTGTAATGACGTTGTGATAAGGACTCTGTAATGACGTTGTGATAAGGACTCTGTAATGACGTTGTGATAACAACATTTACATTTAAGTCATTTAGCAGACGCTCTTATCCAGAGCGACTTACAAATTGGTGCGTTCACCTTAAGACATCCAGTGGAACAGCCACTTTACAATAGTGCATCTAAATCTTTTAAGGGGGGAGGGGGTGAGAAGGATTACTTTATCCTATCCTAGGTATTCCTGAAAGAGGTGGGGTTTCAGGTGTCTCCGGAAGGTGGTGATTGACTCCGCTGTCCTGGCGTCGTGAGGGAGTTTGTTCCACCATTGGGGGGCCAGAGCAGCGAACAGTTTTGACTGGGCTGCGCGGGAACTGTACTTCCTCAGTGGTAGGGAGGCGAGCAGGCCAGAGGTGGATGAACGCAGTGCCCTTCTTTGGGTGTAGGGCCTGATCAGAGCCTGGAGGTACTGAGGTGCCGTTCCCCTCACAGCTCCGTAGGCAAGCACCATGGTCTTGTAGCGGATGCGAGCTTCAACTGGAAGCCAGTGGAGAGAACGGAGGAGCGGGGTGACGTGAGAGAACTTGGGAAGGTTGAACACCAGACGGGCTGCGGCGTTCTGGATGAGTTGTAGGGGTTTAATGGCACAGGCAGGGAGCCCAGCCAACAGCGAGTTGCAGTAATCCAGACGGGAGATGACAAGTGCCTGGATTAGGACCTGCGCTGCTTCCTGTGTGAGGCAGGGTCGTACTCTGCGGATGTTGTAGAGCATGAACCTACAAGAACGGGCCACCGCCTTGATGTTAGTTGAGAACGACAGGGTGTTGTCCAGGATCACGCCAAGGTTCTTAGCGCTCTGGGAGGAGGACACAATGGAGTTGTCAACCGTGATGGCGAGATCATGGAACGGGCAGTCCTTCCCCGGGAGGAAGAGCAGCTCCGTCTTGCCGAGGTTCAGCTTGAGGTGGTGATCCGTCATCCACACTGATATGTTTGCCAGACATGCAGAGATGCGATTCGCCACCTGGTCATCAGAAGGGGGAAAGGAGAAGATTAATTGTGTGTCGTCTGCATAGCAATGATAGGAGAGACCATGTGAGGTTATGACAGAGCCAAGTGACTTGGTGTATAGCGAGAATAGGAGAGGGCCTAGAACAGAGCCCTGGGGACGCCAGTGGTGAGAGCGCGTGGTGAGGAGACAGATTCTCGCCACGCCACCTGGTAGGAGCGACCTGTCAGGTAGGACGCAATCCAAGCGTGGGCCGCGCCGGAGATGCCCAACTCGGAGAGGGTGGAGAGGGAGGATCTGATGGTTCACAGTATCGAAGGCAGCCGATAGGTCTAGAAGGATGAGAGCAGAGGAGAGAGAGTTAGCTTTAGCAGTGCGGAGGGCCTCCGTGATACAGAGAAGAGCAGTCTCAGTTGAATGACTAGTCTTGAAACCTGACTGATTTGGATCAAGAAGGTCATTCTGAGAGAGATAGCGGGAGAGCTGGCCAAGGACGGCACGTTCAAGAGTTTTGGAGAGAAAAGAAAGAAGGGATACTGGTCTGTAGTTGTTGACATCGGAGGGATCGAGTATAGGTTTTTCAGAAGGGGTGCAACTCTCGCTCTCTTGAAGACAGAAGGGACGTAGCCAGCGGTCAGGGATGAGTTGATGAGCGAGGTGAGGTAAGGGAGAAGGTCTCCGGAAATGGTCTGGAGAAGAGAGGAGGGAATAGGGTCAAGCGGGCAGGTTGTTGGGCGGCCGGCCGTCACAAGACGCGAGATTTCATCTGGAGAGAGAGGGGAGAAAGAGGTCAGAGCACAGGGTAGGGCAGTGTGAGCAGAACCAGCGGTGTCGTTTGACTTAGCAAACGAGGATCGGATGTCGTTGACCTTCTTTCCAAAATGGTTGACGAAGTCATCTGCAGAGAGGGAGGAGGGGGGGGAGGGGGAGGAGGATTCAGGAGGGAGGAGAAGGTGGCAAAGAGCTTCCTAGGGTTAGAGGCAGATGCTTGGACTTTAGAGTGGTAGAAAGTGGCTTTAGCAGCAGAGAACGCTGTAATGACGTTGTGATAAGGACTCTGTAATGACGTTGTGATAATAACGCTGTAATGACGTTGTGATAAGGACTCTGTAATGACGTGATTCTAACCAGTTTTGACGCTGGGTTAAATCACTCATTGTTATGATGACATTCATTTGATTTTATGGCAGAAAGTTAGAGTGTCTGAAAAATGAGTTTGATTCAGAAATGAATGGTAGCAGGTTTTGTGAAGAATAAGTAGCAGAGTGATTTAAATGAGTTATGCTTTATCCCAGAGGGGCGGCAGGTAGCTTAGTGGTTAGAGCGTTGGACTAGTAACCGAAAGGTTGCAAGAACGAATCCCTGAGCTGACAAGGTAAATATCTGTTGTTCTTCCCATGAACAAGGCAGTTAACCCACTGTTCCTAGGCTGTCATTGAAAATAAGGATTTGTTCTTAACTGACTTGCCTAGTTAAATAAAGGTAAAATAAATCAAATAGGGAGACGGGAGAGAATACATTGAAGTAGAAACGCGTTGCAGTAGTGGTGTGTATAAAGATGAATCAGAAAGCACTCCTTTCTTTTACACGTATTAATCAGTTCAATGGTAGCACCATGGAAATGAACATCCATATAGGTAGCGCAGCCTGTGTGGTAACAGACACCCAAAAAAGCCACACAGCTCACACACAGACCAATTGTTTCTCCACCGCAAGTCTGGTCCTAGCTCCTGTGGTGACGGTGTATGCTAGTTTGTAGACTAAAATCAAAGTTTATTGGTTGCATACACAGTTACACAGATGTTATATCAGGTGCAGCGAAAGTCTAAATCTTTTTTTAAATCTAGAAAAATCTGAAACAAATCCAAATTACAATCCAAATAACACTATAACAATAATCCAAAACACTCTCTGTGCTTATGTGCATGGGATTAATGTACACAAAGATATACTATGAATGATATGTACAACAATATATATATTACAGTGAGCTATGTCAAGTATACAATATATACAGACACAGTGGGTCTAAACAGTATAGAAATGGGAAGCATTGATTGTTCAATGTCTAAAGCTTAGTGTGTGTGTGTGTGTGTGTGTGTGTGTGTGTGTGTGTGTGTGTGTGTGTGTGTGTGTGTGTGTGTGTGTGTGTGTGTGTGTGTGTGTGTGTGTGTGTGTGTGTGTGTGTGTGTGTGTGTGTGAGAGCTTGTGTTTGTGTTTTGTGTGAGTGTGTGTGGGTGGGTGTGGGTGTACAGTGCCTTCGGAAAGTAATCAGACCACTTGACTTTTTCCATATTCTGTTACGTTACAGGCTTATTTTAATATGTATTAAGTAAAAATGTTCCTCATCAATCTATACACGATACCCGTCAATTACAAAGTGAAAACAGATTTTTTTAGATTTTTTGTAACGTATTAAAAATAAAAAACAGAAATACCAGAAGACCCTTTGCTATTAGCCTCAAAATTGAGCACAGGTACATCCTGTTTAAATGTACCATCCTTTAGATGGTTCTACAACTTGATTGGAGTCCACCTGTGGTAAATTCAATTGATTGGACATGATTTGGAAAGACACACACCTGTCTATATAAGGTCCCACAGTTGACAGTGCATGTCAGAGCAAAAGCCAAGCCATGAGGTCGAAGGACTTGTCCGTAAAGCTACGAGACAGGATTGTGTTAAGGAACAGATCTGGGGAAGGGTACGAAAACATTTATGCAGCATTGAAGCTCCCCAGGTACACAGTGGCCTCCATCATTCTTAAATGGAAGAAGTTTGGAACCCCCAAGACTCTTCCTAGAGCTGTCCACCCGGCCAAACTGAGCAATCGGGGGAGAAGGGCCTTGGTCAGGGAGGTGACCAAGAATCCGATGGTCACTCTGAAATACCTCCAGAGATCCTCTATGGAGATGGGACAACTTTCCAGAAGGACGACCATCTCTGCAGCACTCCACCAATCAGGCCTTTATGGTAGAGTGGCCAGACGGGAGCCACTCCTCAGTAAAAGGCACATGGCGGCCCGCTTGGAGTTCGCCAAAAGGCACCTAAAGACTCTCACACCATCAGAAACAAGATTCTCTGGTCTGATGAAACCAAAATTGATCTCTTTGGCCTGAATGCCAAGCATCACAACTAGAGGAAACCTGGCACCATCCCTACGATGGAACATGGTGGTGGCAGCATCTCCCGACTCGTTCTAACATCTTAGGAGAGACCTGAAAATAGCTGTGCAGCGATGCTTCCCACCCAACCTGACAGAGTTTGACAGAATCTGCAGAGAAAAATGCGTGAAAACTCCACCAAATACAGGTGTACCAAGCTTGTAGTGTCGTACCCAAGAAGACTTGAGGCTGCAATCGCTTCCAAAGGTGCTTCAACAAAGTACTGAGTAAAGGGTCAGAATATTTATTTTTAATACATTTGCAAACATTTCTAAAAACATGTTGTTGCTTTGTCATTATGGGGTATTGTGTGTAGATTGATGAGGGAAGAAAACAATTTAACCCATTTTAGAATAAGGCTGTAACGTAACAAAATGTGTAAACTTTCCGAATGCACTGTATGTGTGCGAAAAGGACTCAATAAGGTGTAGATTAGAGTATAAGGCCTCAGCCGGTCTGTCCCTCCTTTTCATTCAACAGAGAAAGGGAGAGACTCAGAGTGCCATATGCTCTCCCTCCCTCCCTCCCTCCCTCTCTCTAACCAGCCCAGTCATCCCATCTATCTACTCTACTCCAGCTCTATGTTATTGCCTCTGATTTTGCAATATTTTGGCTTTGATGTGCAGTACTAATATCAGTTCCTAGCCTCTAGCTCTCACATCCTTGTTAGCTCTCCTTATAATGGAATCATCTCTGTACTTTGTTTGAGGATTTCATGATTTCAATTAGCATTTCTCCCCTCAAAACTGCCTGTTTATTGTTGCTCTATTTGTCCCCAGTAAGCTGTATAAATTAATTCTGCCTCTTAATCCCTCATTCTAAGTGAGCAATTTTCATTTTCTGAAATGAGACCGTTTCCAACAATAAATATCAGTGTTTGGTTAAACGCACTATAACGATCCTCTGTGTTTTAGATCTTAAGACAAAAACCCAGGCTAAAGTTCTGACCAAATCTCCACTGACCAAACCCCCCCAGAAAACAGACACCACAAAGACCAACAGGTAAGCAGCACTGCACCCGATATCAGAACATCCAATCTTGGTAGACCATCCCTGAGAAATGGTAGAAGTAACTCTGCTGCCCCTCACTGTTATATAGTGGTAATTGCTAGTCCATACAGAGATGGGTGAAACGATACATTGCAGTACTTGTTAATGCCATGGTCTTTTGAGGTTTATGCGCTTTCATCCCTTAGTGTGATCAGACCCTGTGATTTTGTATCCTTTATTGAATGATTGTTGTTATTATCCTAAATTAAACATATTTTTAAGCAATTAAAATGGCTTTCATTTTGTGAGTGTCAGGATTAATTTTCTGTTCTCCGGTGCTGTTCTTTTGACTTCATGTTTTTTTCATCTCCCTGATCAGCCCTACCAATAAGCCTAGCACCAGAGAGGTCAATAAAGCCAAGCTCCCCGCTACAGGAAGAACAACAACTGTAGGAACAGGAGCCAGAGCAGACACAAAGGGGATGAGCACACCAACAGGCTCAGCTGAGAACCAGGGTGAGAAACCGTGTGTGTTTGCACGCGCGTGTGGACGTGTGTGCATCCATGCGTGCATGAGTGTTTCTTCCAATACAAATCCTAACATCTCACTGGGCCAAACTATTGAAATATGTTTCTCCTCTCATGCAGTCTCTAGACCTGGGTCATCCCTGAGTGCCAGAAAGCCTGCGTCTCCCAGGAAAGAGGAGGATAAGGATGGTTCCAAAGTCTCAGCAGACAAAGCAGCCAGGAAGACCACAAAAACCACCCCAGCTACCGCAGCCACTGCCAAATCTACTTCTAAACCAGTAAAAGCCATCTCCAGCTCCTCTCCTTCCAAACAGCCTCCACTAGCAATGGCCAAACCTGGGCCAAAGCAGAATGCTACCTCTGAATCTCCTACAGAGAAAGCCTCACCCAAGTCAGCGGGGCCAGTTAAAAACGTATCCTCTGTCATTTCATCCAAAAAGCCTACAGCTAAAGAGAAAGAGGGATCTAATGGTAAAACCTCTACAGAGACCCAGCAGGCTAATGACACTGGTTCCGGAACAGAGAGGGTCTCCTCACATTCAGATCCCAGAGAGAAGGCCTCAGAACCAGTAGCAACATCCACAGAGCAGAGTCCAGCTCATAAAATCCCACTACCACCATGCCCCCAGGGCCACAGTGGAGGAGGGGACTCCCTCTCCTTACCCCTGAACGCCAGCCCTACGCTAAGTCCTCAGAAATCTGCCAAACAACCAGGTAAACCTAACTGCACAAGAGGAGTCAGGGCTCTGTCTAATCAGCCACCAGCAATCAACCACATGTTTAATGGGAATAACCTCGTAAGCGGAGAGCCTGCTAAGCGCACAGAGGGGACACACACATGTAAACACACTCCTGGCTCAGCCACAGACCTTCCACTGGACACCCCAACTCCAGGCAGCCCTCTGGAGGACTCGTGGAGCAGCCTGCACCACCAGGTCAGCCCCGAGTCAGAATCCGGCAGTGCCACCACCTCATCAGACGACATCAAGCCTCGCTCTGAGGACTACGACGCCGGGGGCTCCCAGGATGACGTGGATGACTGCTGCTCCAACGAGCGCGGCGAATCCAAAGGGGGTGGCACCATGCGTTGCCATGACTTCCTGGGTCGCAGTAGTAGTGACACGAGTACGCCTGAGGAGCTGAAGATGCTGGATGGTGGACTGCGGGTCGAGGTGAGGCTGAAGGGGTGCGAGGTAGAGACCAGCGAGGAGGAAGGGGTGAAGCAACGCCCGCGCTCCTGGCTGAGCAGGGACCGAGACGAGGTCCCTGTTGAGGAGGAGGTGCAGGCCAACATTACGGTGAAGCAGGTCCCCGACAGCCAGCTCTTCTCCTCTGAGGAGTCTGAGGAGTCTGAGGAAGAGGATGAGAGGTCAGAGGTGGAGGTTCTTCCTGTTCACCAGGCCCCTCTGCCTCCTGCCGATCCCTCTTCTCAATTCCAGGGCATTGTGAACATGGCCTTCGAGGATGGAGCTGACCCTGGTCAAGTCAACGAACAGCAGCAGCAACTGGACTACCAATCAGCCTCTAACTTCCGCCGCTCTGTTCTGATCTCTGTTGACGAGTGTGAGGAGCTGGGATCAGAGGAGTGCGGGGTGCAGACTCCGCCCCAGCAACAGCCTGATGACCCCCTCACGCCCTGCAACGTCTTCGGGAGCAACCATTCTCCGGCCCCTCAGTCAGTCCCCAACTTTGTCTCTCACTCTGGGGGGCACCTGGCATCGGACTTTCCCAAAAGCACACCTCAGCAGCAGCAGGAACAAGGCAACGAGCACGAGTCCAACAACAACAAACCCAACAAACCCATTGTTTTCCTCACTGAGATCCAGGATCCTCTGGTAGATGACCATAACCCCACCAAAGTGGAGGGAGTAGAGCCCAGCCCTGGTTGCCCTTCTCTGGACCATGACCCCACTGACCTGCCTCCCCAAGAGCGAGAGAGACCCTGCCACCTAGACCTCCGGCCTGCTGAACAGTACAGCAATGGAGGATCACCACGCAAGAACCCCTCAACCAAGCCTAGCCAAGCATCTGTACCTGTGCACGTAGACAGCAAGAGATCAGACTTACATACAGACTTAAATGACCCTCAGCCAAAAGGGGGCTCTCCTATACATGCAGCTATCCCACAATCCCCAGCAGGTAATGTATAATGATCTACATCTAGGAACCCACCTAATTTAAACCCTGTAGCCAAAGCCCTCACCCATTCTCCCTCCCCACCCAGCCAAACTCCATTAGTCAAGTCATAGTTAGTTAATTAGTTCTCCCTTTGTATCTTGCAATCTCCTCTGTCTGATATAACATGATGCTCAGACTATTCATTTGCATTATGACACGTACACTTATCCCCTTCCTCTCAAAATGAATATAATACAGATTACTTGACTAGTTCAAACTCAAATTGGATAAGGGGTCGTTTTTTTTTATATGCCCATATAGTGTAGCCGAAAGCTTGTTATAAATACACAAAACATCTGTGTACCAGTCCCTTGATTTGAATTGGTAACACCAATATCCGTAAAAAGAAAAATGGAGATTGATCAATCTAGAAACGTGCAGAAGTAGCTTAGCTATAATCATCTTATAACAACTGAACTACCTTTTTTCAGAGGCATTCTGACCTTGACTACGTAGATTAGTTATGGAAAGAAAAAGCAATGTTGATTTCAATGAGAACTGATACTAAAATATTAAGGGTGAATCCTAAATGGCACCCTATTCCCTTTTATAAGGCACTACTTTTGACCACGGCCCGTAAGGTCAAAAGTAGTGCACTGTGTAAGGAATAGGGTTCCATTTGGGATACATATTTAGTGTAAAGTAGTGTGTCATGTGTTGGTTAGAAACCCCCTGCCTTCTGACAAGGTGTGGTGGATTGATGTAGGCCTAGTTGTACGAATGCACTTTGATGTACATAAAAATGCAAATATTCAATGATTTTTCATTGTTTCTTTTAGTGAATGCAACGAAATCCAACAGCTCCTGGCCTTTTTTAAGCCACAGCTGATGATATTATTTATTAGATTGATGTTTCCATCATTTGTATTTCATGCAGAAGACGTGCAACCAAGATATGATTTTTTTTTTTAAATCAAATGACACAATAATATGCAAAGTGGCCAGTTGATTTGGAGGGTAAATACACAAATACTAAGCTGTCATTACGACCAGATTGCTTTTGAGAAAGATGTCAATCTTTGTTTTACTTACCTACAGGGACCCTTGCCTACCCAGGATTGGCTTGTTTTTGTTATTTATTGTCTGACCCTTCTAACCTGTATCTTCTCATCAGTCTGCTTATCAAAAAGACATCTGCATGATAGTAGAACATGGCCATTTGTTGTGTCTTTTTATTTATTCCACCCAATATGTTTGTTTTTACTTCTTTTTTTACTTGTTTTATTATGTAATGCTGGTTTGGTTCAATAGACGTGTGGTACTGCCTGGTAGTTTTCTGTATGTGGTGTGTCTAGAACAATCTTTACATTCCATGTCTCTCTTTCACTCTCATATGATACAGCAAAGCTATTACTTAGTGAGGGGTCACGTCTCAAATGGCACCCTATTCCTCATATAGTGCACTATACAGGTGATATGGTGGCATTTGGGATGCATGCTAGTTACGTTCTATCCCAGTGCAAAACATATCAATCTTGTTTTTGCTGTCAACAGCAATAAGGGGTCAATTGTATCATCCATTGCCAGCATGGATCTGTTATTTACAGTGATATTGAAGCAGTGTTAATTACAGAAAGAAACTGTACATAAAATCAGATGGGAAATGTTAGATTAACCTATGTACTTCCCTTTGTGTTGTAAAGCATTTCTGCCTGAATTTAGGTTTTTGTGACAGTATTATAATCATATCTGTACAATACAATAGTTATATTCATTAGTTAAAGATACCTGCACGGTTTATTTCTTCAAACATATCACTGGTGCCTGAGCAAACTGAGTTATGCAGAGTTAACTAACAAGCGCTGGCAATGCAATGAATGGCTTACTGTGTCTTTTACTGGTGAATAAAAGAGACACATCCAGACAACTACATCCCTCTGTGCTTGACCTTTAAGGCAGCTGTCCATCCTATCTGTCACCCACAGTCCAGGTCAGTGACTACTCATGACTTATGCATATGATATAATTCTACATTATGTCAACAATTTCATATTATAACCCATTGGTCTGTAACTAGGTACCAACAATGGTGAAATGAGGGCCTCCTGCCTCTCTCCTAGTGGAATAGAGGACAGGTTATTGACTCATCCTGTCATTTGATTATTAATGGATGTTAAGAGGACACAGTTGCATTAAGGGTGAAACTTTAGTCATCTAAATGTTGGGATAATAACATAAGTGACATGCAGGATACCTTTGTAATGACTATGGACTTATGGAAAGATGAATTGTTATGTCATTGTCAACTGTTTTTAAGGGGCATTGAAGGACAATGAGACAGACTGGATCAAACAACAACCCCAACCTGTACACATGACTGACGCCCCTCCAAAGCCCTCTCTACCAACTATGAACTGAACTTGAGACAAGCTTTTGAGCACCTCAGCTCCTCTGACAACTGCAGCAGGAGGAGCACAGTGGGGTAGGAGGAGGAGAACGACAAAGAGGAAGATTACAATGAAGAGAGTGGTAAGTTTGTTGAGCGTGACTGGAGCATGCTGAAGCAACTCCTCTCGGACCAGGAGTCCAGTCTTGGCTTCATAAACCCAGTCCCTGAGGACCTAAACCTAGCCCAGTATCTCATCAAGTAGACCCTGTCTGTCTCCCGGGACTGCCTGGCAGAGCTCATATCACCCCTGGAGGTCTCCACAACCAGCATCACTGTGACCAGCTTCTCGCCCGAGTATGCTGCCTCTCTGCAGGGGTAGTGGACCATCATGGAGCTAGAAACTTATCACTGACAAAGCCTATACAGAATTAAGGACTAATGGATCATCTTGGAGTTAGAAACACATCACTTGATTGACAGGTTTAAGGACTAAGGAGACACTATGTTAACTTCTTTCTGGATTTATCAACCTTCTCTCTAGATTCATCAACTAAACAACACTTCTTCTGAGACAGACACTACAACAGTACTTTCTATCAGCGGGTCCTGTTACACTTTCTCTCTGGACTTCTGCAACATGTCTATGATTTACTGACATCTACAGTACCACAATTATTCTGTCTTGATGTTTGAGTCATCCTCTATTTATTGGTTGACTGTCTCATGCTTTTTATGCTGCTTTTTATGAGCTTTGAGTTTTTTCGGATTCTCAAACTGAACTTGTTTGTTTGCATT